>NW_013542575.1:0-8529 GCF_000499545.2 Eimeria tenella
GGGGCCCCGGGGGCCCCAGGGGCGCCCCGGGGCCCCCCGGCCAACGCCCATAGGCGCTGGGGGGTCCCCTAGGGGCCCCTAAGAGGCCCCACAGACTGGCGCCCCCAAGAACCTTTTGGCCTTGGGGCCCCCAGGGTCAAGGGGCCCCAAGGATTTGGGGGCCTTAGAGCAACTCCAGGGGCTCCCGGGGGGCCCCACGTAGCCCATGCGCAGCTGGCTAGCTAGCTGCAGCAGCTAGCTGCAGCAAACGGCTGCAGCAGCTAGCCGCAGCGGCTAGCTGCAGCTAGACAGCTAGCTGCAGCAGCTAGCTAGCTCCAGCTGGCTGCATTCTGTGGGTGCTGTGAGCTGGTGGAAGCGGGATCGGGATGGGGATCGGGATCGATTCAAAGCGATCCCAAGACCCCACAGCGTGTGCTGAGGTGTACAGACAGCTGCTGGGGTGTATGGGCAGCTGCGGGGCTGGGGTGTCTGGACAGCACTCTAGTTTGGCTTCCCGGGGTCTTCAGAAATGTCTCCAAAGGCTCTCTTGGAAGTAGAATTGGGGAATTAATTTAATTTAACCTAAATTGAATTAAAATGAAATAAATTGAATTAAATTAAATGATAAAAGTCCCGCTACAGGCGTGGCCACGACGCGCCCCGAGGTGTGCGTACAGCTGAATACAAACCCCACAGCCAACAGAGGAAAAGCAGCTGGCAGGCTGCTGCTGCTGCCACCCTTCCTGCAGCTGCTGCTGCAGCAGCTGCTGCTGCAGCAGCTGCAGCAGCAGCAGCTGCTGCTCCTGGCACGGCGGGGCTCTCGGGGGCCCACACCCCACTGAGAGCCCAGGCCCCCATTTTCTACTCTTTACTGTTTCTCAGTAAAGAGCCTAAAAAGTAAATATATATAAACATATAAATGTAAAAAAGCAAATACATATATAGATATATAGATGCGAATATATATATATATATATTTGCATGCATGCATGCACATATATATATATATGTATATATACTCCACATATGCATATGTAGATGACATTCTTGAGTTGCAAAATCTTGGAAATGGCCACTTGTGTGCATGCAAGAAGTCAAGAAAAGAAACCCAACGCATGCATGCGTCTATCTCAGAAAAAGAATTTAAAACGAAAAAGACTTGGCGCTTTTTGGGGGCCACCAGGGGGCCTTTTTGTTGCAAAGATGCATCAAATGGTACTTTTTTAAATGTCAACAAATGCAGAAAAACGAAACGGACTTCTATACATCTGCACGAAAAGCCGTGCAAAAGAGGAAAGTTGGAAAGTTAAAATTTGAGAAAATTCGAGAGAGGCGTTTGGGCTGTGGGGCGCTCAGGTGTACGTACACCGCAGGCTCACGGCCAGCTAGCCTGCTGGTGCAAAGCGCCTCGTTGTTGCATGCAAAAATAAAAAGAATAATGAAGAAAAGCAAATAATAAAGATGATGAAACAACATGCATGCGCATGCAAAGATTTACGGAAGAAGGGGGAGCATAAAAGTGTAAATTTAAATGCAAAATGCTTTTTATATAATGTGCAGTGTATATATGAAACATAAAATGTATATATAAATATATATTTATATATGAATGTGCGTTAATATAAATTAATGTAAATATATTTAAATCTCCACCAAATTGTATTCATCAGTGTGCATATTCTTGTGGACTTGTCCTTGCAAAGTGAGCCTCGCTGGTTCATTTAAAAGACAAAAAGATGAAATTAAAAATATGGAAAAAAGAGTAAGTGATTGAGCCCCTGGACAGCCCCACAGCGTGTACATACAGCTCCGGGAGATGCTCAAAACAAAACAAAATCGAATCAAATTATTTCAATAAATGAATTTCAATTCATTTCCTGCATTGAGAAAAAGAAATAGTGCCTCAAAAGCCTCGCTTTTGGGCCCTCAAGCTTCTGCAGCAGCAGCGGCATGCATGCAGTGTATGTACACTTGAAAAAGTTCACTTTCCTCGTACTTTGCGGTGTATACACACCAAAATAAACGTTTCGACAAACTTAAATAGTTTGAAAGCTTCAAATGATTTACTTTTGTGTCAATTAAACAAATTGTATTATTTTTGTGTCAATTCAACTTGCAAATTGCATGCATCTAACCTTCGCAGGCCCGTGCGTAATGCGCTCAAGTGTATGTACACCCCGTCGAGTTCAAACGGACAAAATAACTTTTGTTGCATTTAAAACACAAATTTAAATTCTGGAAAATTTTTTTGTTATTGAGTAATGCATGCACAAAATGTGGGGCCTTTGCGCTGTCCATACACTGCAGATGCACGGTGTAAATGACCAACTGTTAATTAGCTAATTATTTTAGTTCAAATGTTTTATATCTTTGCCACTTTGAACTTTGAAAAAAAACAAAGTCTGTGCATGCATGCACTTTGTTCAGTTCAGGCTTTCTGTGGTTTGTTATGGCCTCTAAGAAAAAAAAGTTTTGTTTTAAAATTTAAAGAGTTTCGGATTTCCTAAATATAAATATTTTAAAGGCTCGACTTTTTGCGAGCGCATGCAGCAGCCCTACGAGTGCATGCATGCAAAAGAAAATTTATATATTTCACCGAAGCCCCAAGGATAACTGTTGTACAAAAATAAAATGAATTATAAATAATATTTTTTAAAGTTTGAATTTATTTTGTTTGTTAAGCGCATATTTCCAGTAATGTGAATTGAGGTGTGCGTACACTTCGGCCGTTCTGCGTGCTATTCAGCCCCACATCAAATTCACCCCAAAGCACATGCATGTTTGCTTTTGCATGCAATTATGACTCTAAATAAAATTAACTAATATAAATGTATAAAGTTAAATGCGTAGTCCCAGTATTTATGCATGCGCATGCACTTGCATGCCTTGCCAGGATCAAACGCGCATGCACGCCGTGTACGTACACCGCAGCCTCGAATATATTTCTGCGAAAGATAATACACATAAGAGAATTGCGAACAGCCGCGCAAGTATATTTAACGGATTTTTAATTTATAACTGTGTATCACGGAGAACAACTTTAAATGCATGCTTTGCTATCTGTATCATTTTGCAAATGATATAGATGAATGCAGATATAATAAACACGCAGACGCAGGTATATACATGCCGCCTGCCCATGCATGCATGCGCTACAATGCATGCATCCGAATGCATGCATGCATGCGGGAATACAATGCGTATTTGGGCATTTTAGGTCTGCATGCAGGTGCGGCAAATAAATTGCATGCGCATGCATTTGAAGAAGAAAGAAGGGCCTCTAGAAAGGCCAAGAGTTCTTTTCGCGCGAAAATAAAAAGATGCTTTTTGGGGCTTTTTTCCGCGAAAATGAACACATACCTTTCAGAAAAATGCATGCAAAGAGAACTGCTTTAAATGTCCTCTCCATGACAGGAAATGCGGATGCACTTGCGCCATTTAATGAAAAGAAAAGGGCCAGTGTTTTCTTTAAAATGTTTGCGAAAAGAGAAATGAAGAAGCTGGTGTGTTAGGGTTGCTGTGCGCGCGGTGTATGTACAGACACCTGAAGTGCAGTGGGGCTGCGAGCTGTCGGCGGGAATGCCCTAAAGTCCCAAAAGAAATGAATTTAAAATAAATAAAATGAAAATAGAAATATAAATGGAATTATAAAGGCAAGTAAATATAAGCTGAATTGGAAATGAGGTTTGGGCGGCTCCGTGGGTTAAGCTACCCCAGCGTCCGCCAGAAATAAAAAAGAATATTTATCTGGATATTCAATAAATAGAGAAAATAAATAATTAATTAGTTCAATAGTTCTTTTTAATAGCTACCAATGTACGTAATTTGGAGTATATTTGTGCAAAAGATATCTCTATATTTTCATTTATTTATTTAGTCAGACAAGTTTACATACACACGTATGCGGGCAAACAAGGACGCGTTAAAGGCAGGAGTAAAATCCAGATCTTTTCAAGTTCGAAATATTTAAAGATGGTCTTTTAATGCATTTATAAATATATTTGGACCTGCAAGTTTTTAAATGCATCAAAAGTTCTTTCTAAAGCACTTTGCGCATGCAGCAAGCTGCGCATACACCCCAAGTTAGACTTGCAGAAAGCCGCTGCTGCGCATGCATGCATGCGGCGTTTTCTTTGTAAGAGTCTGACTAAAGAGAAAATCATTAAGTGCATTTGCATGCATTTGTGGATGCATTCCGGTATTTATTCTTGCATGCAAGTGCCCGTGCATGCACGAAGAAAAATAATAATAAAATTCTCCGGGGTCCTTTATTTGCATGCATGCACCCGAACAAATCCGTCTTTTAAACATCTGGGGCCTTTATCAAATAAAATGCACAATAGTATATAAAATCTATTATATAAATATGCAATATAGATATATAATGTAAATATATAATATATATTTGGGCAGTTCATCGTAATTTCTGTGAATGAACATTTCCATTTATTTACGTACATTTGCCTATTCCACATATTCATATATTTCTGTATATTTGCATAAGTCGAGGAATCTGTATTATATATATATATGTATATGCACATATATATGTGTATAGGCAATATATAGTAGAAATATAATCTAATATATATATATATAAATGTAAATATACATATATATATATATTTAAACCCAAATGCATAATATGTATATATATATAAATGTAAATATACATATATATATATATATAAACCCAAATGCATAAATGTATACTAATGTGCAAATGAACAAATAAAAGTGCATTTCGGCGCCGACGAATTTGCTGAAATATCTGCATTTAAGTTGCATGCATGCGCACTTGCAAATGTTTACAATATGCGCATATTATGCACAATATTATAATAATATTGTGGCAACATTATCACAATATCATGGCAATACTTTCGTGACATTATGGTAATATCTTAATAGTATTATGGTAATATTGGTGTTGTGGTGGCATAATGGAAATATTATGTAATGTGGTAATATTATATGTACCTATTATGTGCAGTGTTACCTGCACATGGATAATATAATTTTAATCTGTAGTATTTTTTGTTTATTATTTACTATATTTATATCTATATGCATTTTTAATTTACTTTTCGTTTAAGTCTAATATCATTTATAAAGTGTGTACATATCTGAAGTACTACTTAAGCATTATGTCTACCTGCATCAGATTGTTTGGTTATTATGTCTAAACGTATAATACCATTTATTTATTATTTATGAATGAATAGTATTATGTATTTATTATGTTTATATACATGCATAATATTATTCATATATTATATATATATTTGTGCGCTTTGCATTATTATGTGTATATATGCATATTACCATTTATTTACCATGTACATTTGCATAATACTTTTTTTATTATGTACATATGTATAACATTACCTACTTATTTATTTACGCGAATACCTACAAGTCCAAATCAGCAAACTATACCTTTTGACTAAGTTTAAATAACAAAACCTTTTATGTACTTTTACACACATATATATATGTAGTAGGTACTATATGAAGTATAAAGTATAAGTAAAATATATGAATAAAAATATATATATATATGTATATATATGAATATACATCAACAAGCAAACTGTAGTGGGACATTCATGTATATACCTAGATGTATATGAATATATATACAATATATATATATATAAATATATAGATATATATAGTATATTTATATGAAACTGTAGTATATATATACCTTTATGTGCAAATATAGTGTATTAATATGAATAAATATATTTGGTATACTGATATATAGTATATATATACCTTTATATACAAATATATATACATATGTACAATAACCTATATTTATCTACATATATACACATATAAACGTACATTTATATGCATGCACATTTATATATATTTATGACACACATATATACCTTTTAAACGATAAATGCACTTTTAGAGGAGGAAATATAGACATATACAGATAAATGTCATATTATATTCACCCATAGTCGTAGACATGTGCAAATGTTCACGAAGCATATACACCTGAAATACCCGCCGCAGCGGTGTCTGTACACCCCAAAATGCATGCATGCACGCGGTGTATCGACACCCCGTGAAAACGAGGAAAATTGCAGCATTTGAAGTTATTCAAAACTATTTGCCGTTTCGATGAGTCTAAGAATTAAATGGAGAATAAAGACAGCCAAAATGAGAAGAATATTTCAAAATAATTCACAAAAAGAGGAAGAAATGGCATTTGCAAGTGGGAGTAGTGCAGGACAAAAGCAAGTGGAGAAACGAAGAAGTGTCTTTTAAAGTAAAAAGAAAGCGGCAGAAAGCAAATGGAAAGGAAATAGAATTAGGAAAACAGAAAAACCAAATAAATGAAGAAATAAATAAATACCTTTTGGGGCCCCGCAGGCAACTTCTTCGCCAACTACCGCCGGGCCAAATAGCAGCCTGGGGGCCCCCAAGTGCACCAAAGGCAAACAAATGCGCCGAAGCTCCTTTATGCACTTTACCACATTTTTAATAAACCATTTTGCATGCATGCAAATAAAGGAATTAACATTTATGGCACAAATGCCAGTAACGCCTGCCCGCGGCCTGAGGTCCAGGCAAAAGTGCCTTCTTTGAAGTTCATTTCTTTTATTATTTCAAATGAGCCTTTTCAAACAAATGCCAAATTAGAAACAATAAAGCAGCATTTAAATCCAAACAAGCCGAAAAGAGGGGCTATGCGGGTCTTCACGGCTTCGCAGGGGTCCTTCGCTGCAAACCCTAAACCCTAAACCCTAAACCCTAAACTCTCGGTTACGTTTCTTACTGCGTGCCTTCTGGCCAGCATTCTATCTCTCGGGAGTTCCAGCGGCCTGTGTTTGGCTTCGAGGAGTTGCTGCTGCTCCTGTGCTGCAGCTGCTGGCTGCTGGCTGCTGTTGCTTGTTGCTGCTGCTGCTGTTCGCCGAGCTCCTCCTAGGCAGTCGTGCTGCTGCGGCTTGCGTCTACTGCTTCTGGTAATGGTACTGGTGTTGACGCTGGTAGTGCTGCTGCAGCAGCTGCTGCTCCTGCTGCACCAGCAGCAGCTGCTGCTGCCCCTGCTGCAGGAGCATTTGCTGGTGCTCCTGCTGCAGCAGCTGCTGCTCCTGCCCCTGCTGCAGCTGCTGCTCCTGCCCCTGCTGCAGCTGCTGCAGCTGCTCCTGCCCCTGCTGCAGCTGCTGCAGCTGCTCCTGCAGCTGCTGCTCCTGCTGCTGAAGCATCTGCCTCGCCTTCAGCAGCTCCAGCTGCCGCGCTACAGTCAAGCGGGAGGGCAGTCCTCCCGTGGGCTGCCGCTGGTGCGCTTCTCCCTGCAGCCGCTGCAGCCGCTGCAGCAGCAGCTTGTTTTCTTCGCTGTTGTGCTGCTGCTGCTCCTCGAAGTTCCGCTGCTGCTCCCGCTGCTGCCGCAGCTCGGCTCTTCGCTTTCGAATCAAAGCTCTCCTTTGGTGCTTCTGCAGCACTCTGTCGATCTCATCTAGCTGCTCCCTCCACCGCAGCTCTTCCTGTTCTTCAGTTTCTTGCTGCTGAGGCTGCCGCTGCAGGTAATCCAGCGGCAGCTGGTCGGGCTCCAGCCTCTGTGACTTCTTCTTCTTTTGCTGCTTGGGGCGCTTCCGCTGCTGCTGCTTCTCCGTTTCCTGCTGCTTCCGCCTGAGCTGCTGCAGCTGCTGCTCCTCCAGCTTCTTCCGACTCCGCATGCTGGCTTGTCTTCTTCTTTGAGCTTCGAGCTGCTGCAGCTTCTGTGCTGCAATCTGTTCCATTTGCTGCGCGGAGATTCGCTGCGGCTGCTGCTTCTTGAGTTCCCGCCGGACTTCTTCTGCTGTTTTGTTCTGCATCTCTGCAGAGATTTGCTGCAGCAGCTCGGGCTCCGTGAGTTCGCGCTGCTCATTTGCTGCCGCTTGCTGCTCGCCCTCGCCAGTTTGCTGCTGCTCGCCTTCGAGCGTTTGCTGCTCGCCACTGCGGGCTTCTTGCTGCAGCAGCAGCGCCTCTTCCCTCCGCCGCAGCAGGTCGTCGATGGAGAGCAGCAGCTGCTGCTCCCCGAGGTCTTCGTCGCGCTGCTGCTGCTGCTGCTGCTCGTCCGCGTCCGTGAGGCCGAGGCGCGGCTGGAGGGCGAGCGGCTCCTGCTGCTGCTGCTGCAGCTGCTGCAGCTGCCACTCCTGGTCGTCTCTCTGGAACTCCTTCCATTTCCCAAGACCCAGCCTGCGGACTGCTCCTTTGCAAAGGATCTTTTGCTTCAGAGGGACCAAAATGTAGGCTGGGGGCCGCTGCTGCATGCGGTAGAAGTTGAGGGCTTGCTGCAGCGCGAGAGCCAACTTGTTGTTTGCTTCTGCTGACAGCCGGTAAGCAGCAGAAGCTGTGGGGCCCTTGTAGTCCGGCAGGGCCCTCACGAGGGCCCCCCACCACTGGTCCCTCCTGGCGTGGGGCCCCAGGACAGCGCTGGCAGCAAAGAGTGCATCAGCGAGCAGCAGGGCGAAGGCCATGCGGTCGACGGTTTCCTTGGGCTTGAGCCGCCGCGCGTGCTGCTGCTGCTGCTGCTGCTGCTGCTGC
>NW_013542575.1:8629-12787 GCF_000499545.2 Eimeria tenella
TCCTCCTCCTCCTCCTCCTCCTCCTCGGCCTCCGCGCGCCGCTGCCGCCGCCGCTGCTGCTGCTGCCGCTGCTGCTGCGGCTGCGGCAGCGGGTCGCTGTGGAAGACCGCGTGGCTCACCAGCGCCTCCAGGCTGCGCATCAGCCGCAGCAGCGCGTCGCTGCCAACTGCTGGCAGCTTCAGGAGGCCCCGAATGGCCACAATGGCCAGCATGGGCCACGAGGACTTGAGGCCAAGGGGCCTCAAGTTGGCTGCAGCAAAGGGCCTCACGGAGGCCCCGGGCAGCACTGCTGGCAGCCGGTAGAAGGGGTGCGTCGCGAGCTGCTGCCGCGGGCAGCCCGAGCTTCCCGCGCCTGCTGCTGCTGCTGCTGCTGCTGCTGCTAGGTACGGCGACCGCAGCCCCGGCTCCTTCTGCAGCTCCGTGCTCAGCGGCAACGCTTTCAGGCAGCAGCGCAGCACCGCCTGCGCCGGACGCGCCTCGTCTGCTGCTGCTGCTGCTGCTGCTGCTGCTGCTTCCAGCACTGCGTCGCTTGCTGCTTCTCCGGACTCCGGCGACGCCGCTGCAGCGGCGGGGGACTCCGCTGACGCCGCAAGCGCTCCGACGGAGGCGCACTCTGCTTCTGCTGCTTCGTCGGGACTCTCTGCTGCTGCTGCTGCTGCTCCCGCTGCTGCTGCTGGGCTTTCCCCTGGTGCCGACGATGATGATGGTGTTCTTGCGGCGGCTGCTGATGGTGGGGATGGCCCTGCGGCTGCTTCTGCTGAGGAGGGGCCTTCTGCTGCTGCTGCTGATGATGATGGGGATGGCCCTGCTGCTGCTGCTGCTGATTTGGAGCTTCCTGCAGCTGCTGCTGCTGATGCTGATGGTCCTGCGGCTGCTGCTGCTGATGATGATGATCCTGCGGCTGCTGCTTCTGAAGATGGTCCTTCGGCTGCTGCTGCTACTGGTGGTCCTTCGGCTGCTGCTGCTGATGATGGTCCTGCGGCTTGTGCTGTTGATGATGGTCCTGCTGCTCCTGATGATGATGATGGTCCTGCTGCTGCTGCTGCTGATGATGATGGCCCTGCTGCTGCTGCTGCTGATGATGATGGTCCTGCTACCGCTTCTGGGGTTTCTACCGTTAGGCCTGCTGCTGGAACTGCTGCTGGTCCTGCTGCTGGACCTGCTGCTGGTCCGGCTGCTGGACCTGCTGCTGGTCCGGCTGCTGCTGCTGCTGCTGCTGCTGAGGGCGCAGGGATGCCTGCAAGCGCCAAAAAGGGGGACGGGGTCGGCTGGGGATTATGTTGCTGTGCTGCTGCTTCTGCTACTGTTGCTGCGGCTTTTTCGGCTTCCGCGGCCTCAGCTGCTGCTGCTGCTGCTGCTGCAGCTGCTGCTGCTTCTGCCGCTACTTCTGCTGCTGCTATCAGGGAATGCAATGCAGGTATCTGAGAAGAAGCAAAATGGACAGAAGCCGCAACAAACAGCAGTAGCAGCAGCAGCAGCGGGACTCTTTTCTTGAAAAACAAGAAAAGACTTTTAATTGAAGAAAGATTTAATGCAAACAGCCAAGCATTTTCGCAAAAAGCCCCAAAAAGTATCATTTGAATTAATTAAAAAAAACGCATGCACAAAGTCTCCAATGACTTGCAGCACAAGTCTGGGGTGTACGTACACCGCATCTTAAATGCAACCAAATGCGCAGTAAAACAAAAAATGAAAACAAAATGAATAAAGAAGCATTAAACACTATTAGGCAAATAATATACATATATATATATTTATGTATTTATAAAATTATTTAAACCAGAAAAAGCCAAAAAATCTATAAATATATGCATATATATAGTGTGCATATATATAGATATACAAAAATATACAGATATGTTTATATGTACACTTATAAAATCATTTAAGGCATATGAGACAAGTAGGCCTTAAATATGTATATTATGAACATATTTATATTTACATGTACTTTGAAATATATATATATATGTATTTATATATAAATGTATCCAAGTAAATAATAATATATATAAAAATATATTAATATATAAATATATAAGTATACAAAATTATATAAATATGTAAATGAATAAAGAGGGCCAAAAGGCTCTTCACTTATAAAAAAGGCAAAGTGGGCCAAAAGTGCAAATGCAAGAAAATACCATTTGCATTAAAATGCAGCAAAAAATGAAAAATAGAAGCATTTAAAAAGAGAAAAAGAAGATAAAAAAGAAATAAAAGAAATGCTTTAAAAGACAAATCCAACAAATATATCTTTAGCAGCAAAAAGATACAACTGCAGCAAACTTACAGAACATCTAGGCCTTCTGGGCTCATCTCTGCGGGGCCCCGGGGGCCCCCCCAGCCTGGGGCCCCTCAGGGGGCCCTCAAATCTGCTGGGGCTTGTGAGGGCCCCCTCCAGCGTGGTGGGCCCCGGGAGAACCCCCACGCCGCTGCTGCTGCTGCTGCTGCTGCTGCTGCTGCTGCTGCTGCTGTTGCTGAGGGTCCCCTGCATGGGGCCCTCCAGCAGAGGGGGCCCCCCAGAGCTGCTGCTGCTGCTGATGCCCTCCAACATGGGCCCCTCCAGCAGGGGGGGCCCCACGGGGGCCCCCGAACTGCTGCTGCTGCTGAGCATGGGCCCCTCAAGACTTGGGGGCCCCACGGAGACCCCCGAGCTGCTGCTGCTGCTGTGCATGGGCCCCTCAAGATTGGGGGGCCCCAGGGGGCCCCCAGGAGCAGCAGCAAGGGCCCGCAGCAAACAATCAAACTTTGACATTCGGGCATAGTTGCGAACATCGGAGGCTTCTAGGAATCCCAGCAGGTGGGAGCAAAGAACAGGGAACTTTTGCACATTTGAAGGCAGCTGCAACGGCAGCATCTGCAGCGCCGGCTGCTGCAGATGCTGCTGCAGCTGCTGCTGCAGCTGCTGCAGCTGCTGCGGCTGCTGCAGCTGCTGCTGCTGCTGCTCCAGCTGCTGCTGCTGCTGCTCCAGCTGCTGCTGCTGCAGCTGCAGCTGCTGCTGCTGCTGCTCCAGCTGCTGTTGCAGCAACTGCTGCTCCAGCTGCTGCTGCTTTAACTGCTTCTGCTGCTCTAGCTGCTCCTGCAGCTGCTGCTGCAGCTTTTGCTGCAGCTTCTGCTGCAGCCTCTGCTGCTGCAGCTGCTGTTGTGGTTGCTGTTGCTGCTCCAGCTGTTCTTGCTGTTGTTGTTGTTGCTGTTGTTGCTGCTGCTGTTGCTGTTGTTGCTGCCGCTGCTGCTCCAGCTGCAGCTGTTGTTTTTGTTGCTGTTGTTGCTGATGCTGCTGTTTCTGCTGATACTGTTGTTGTTGTTGTTGCTGTTGTTGTTGCTGTTGCTGCTTCTCCAGCTGCTGCTGCTGTTGTTGTTTTTGTTGTTGTTGTTGTTGTGGCTGCTGCTGCTGTCGCTGCTGTTGTTGTCCTTGTTCTTCTTCTTTTTGCTGCTTCTGCTGCTCCAGCAGCTCCTGCTGCTGCTGTTCTTGTTCTCGCTGCTGCTGCAGCAGCAGCTGCTGCTGCTGCTGCTGGTCGCTGGTTGTTCGCCCTCCTGCTTTGCCGTCTATATAATCAGCTTTTGTTTCCTCCACCTCTTCTGGCTCTTTTTTCTCATGTATTCTTTTCATCCTTTTTTTCCCTTTTCTCTCTTGCGTCTTTTGTGTTTCATTTGCTGCTTCTGGTGGCCCTGCAGCAGCAGCAGCTGCTGCTGCCGCGGGGTAGATGTCTGCTTTTCCTGGTGCTTCATCCTGTGTGTCTTCTGCTTCAGTTTGCTGCTCCGCTGCTTCTCGCCGGACTCTCTTTTGCTGCTGCTGCTGCTGCAGAGCAGCAGCAGCAGCAGCAGCATCGTCGGGGCTGTCTGCTGGCTCTTCCCGGGTTCGCTTCTGGGGCCTGTGGCTCTGCTCCCTCCCCGCTGCTGCTGCTGCTGCTGCTGCTTCTGGGGAAGCAGCAGCGGGGCCTTCAAAAGGGTCCTCGTCTGCGTCTTCTGTGTCTTCTCCTCTTTTATCTTTTGCTGCTGCTTCCTTTTCTTCTGGACTCCAGGGAATCGCCATTGAAGGATTCAGCAGCCACTCTTCCAAACTGTCAGCAGCATCTTCATCTGTTTCGAACAGCAGCAGCTTCTCATCGAGGTCATCTGGCAGCAACTCGGGGTCTTCATCATCAGGAGCAGCAG
>NW_013542576.1:0-193 GCF_000499545.2 Eimeria tenella
GCAGCAAGCCACGCCTGCAGCAGCAGCAGCACTTGCAGAGGCCCACGTGCTGCAGCAAACCAAAGAATGGATCGAAAGAGAAGGCCTCATTTCTGCTGCTTTCATTCGCAGGGGCGCAGACCCCATGACAGCAACGTACGACGCAGCAGCAGCAGCAGCAGCGGGACCAGCAGCAGCAGCAGCAGCAGCAGAC
>NW_013542576.1:219-585 GCF_000499545.2 Eimeria tenella
ACACTCATCGTGAAGCAGCTTCCTGCTGCTCGAGTCGAAGCAGCAGAACTTTTTAATTTGTTTCGAAGACACGGAGAGATTTTGCGTTTTTGTTTATCTCCTTCGAAGACTTTGCTGGTGGTGCAGTTTGCTGCTGCTGCTGCTGCTGCTGCTGCGCTGCGCCGCCTTTGCTTCCGCAAGTATAAAAATGTCCCGCTGCTTATTGAGACAGCTCCAGTTCCAGTTTTTAAAGAAGACAAAGAAAGGCGTGGAGAAGCTCGAGCAGAAGCTGCTGCTGCTCTTGCTTCTGCTGCTGCTGCTGCTGCTGCTGCGGGAGACCCTGCTGCTGCAGCAGCAGCAGCAGCAGCAGCAGCAGCGGCAGACAGC
>NW_013542576.1:685-868 GCF_000499545.2 Eimeria tenella
ACAGATGCCACACCCTGTAAACCCTAATCCCTGAACCCTAAACCCTGAATCTTTGGGTGTTTCAGATGTCGGCTCCTGCTGCTGCTGCGTAAACCCTAGCTTTGCGGCTAAACCCTCAGCCCCAGCCGAAGCCCCGGACCCTAAACCCTAAACCCTAAACCCTAAACCCTCGTTGTTTGTGCA
>NW_013542576.1:968-1345 GCF_000499545.2 Eimeria tenella
AGCAGCAGCAGCAGCAGCAGATGCGGAAGAAGAGGAAGCAGCAGCAGCAGCAACTGCCAGTTTGTTTGTTAAAAACCTAAACTTCAAAACAACAGAAAAGGCCCTTATAGAAGCATTTGAACATTCAAAAGGGTTCATAAAGGCCCATTTAATGACCAAGAGGGGCCCCCTTAGGGGTCCCCCGGGGGCCCCCCGGGGGG
The DNA here is from genome assembly GCF_000499545.2 of Eimeria tenella. NCBI lineage: Eukaryota > Apicomplexa > Conoidasida > Eucoccidiorida > Eimeriidae > Eimeria > Eimeria tenella. Next base: position 1,169 of record NW_013542576.1, read on the forward strand.
CCCCCGAGGTCTTATCTATGGGCTACGGGTTCGTAGAGTACGAGAGTGCAGCAGCAGCAGCAGCAGCAGCAAAGCAGCTGCAAGGCTTGGTGATAGACGGGCATCTGCTGCAGGTGTCTTTGGCGAAGCCCCGCGCCCGCAGCAGCAGCAGCAGCGGCAGCAGCAGCAGCAGCAGCA
>NW_013542576.1:1377-1703 GCF_000499545.2 Eimeria tenella
AGCAGCAAAATCGTCGTCAAAAACCTCGGCTTCGAGGCCAGCAGCAAAGACTTAAGAGACCTCTTTTCTCCTTTCGGGGAAATTGTCTCAGTTCGCATTCCAAGGAATGCAGCAGGGAGCAGCAGAGGCTTTGGATTCGTCACTTTTGCTGCTGCTGCTGCTGCTGCTGCTGCACTCGAAGCCCTCAGCAGCACCCACTTGTACGGCAGAAGGCTAGTTCTCGAATATGCAGCCACAGGGGTACAAACAACTCTACACAGGGGGCCCCCGGGGGGCCCCCCAGGGGGCCCCCCCGAGGAGCCCCCCGGGGGGCCCCCAGGGGGGCC
>NW_013542576.1:1742-2169 GCF_000499545.2 Eimeria tenella
TAAAGGGCCCCCAGCCTGGGGGCCCCCAAGAGGCTTCTAAAGAGGGGGGAAAAAAGGGTACTTCAAAGCAGAAAAAAGAAAAAAGAAAGCTAGAGGGGGCCCCCGTGAGCCTGAGCTCAAAGAAGCGAAAAGAAGTTGCTCTTTAGGGCCCCTTTTGGGGGCCCGCACGCACTTCTAAACCCTAAAACCTAAACCCTAAACCCTAGAAATGTGACAAATGAAGGCCTGGGGGCCCCTAGGGGCCCCCCTAGAACCTTTTAGGGGCCCCTAGGAAGGGTTTGGTGGGCCCCTGGGGCCCTCTAGATAGTTTAAGAGTTCATGGCTTTATAAGGGTTTGGGGGCCCTTACTAGCTTGTTAGTTTGGCTCGGCAAACTAGGGTTTAGAGTTTAGGGTTTAGGGTTTAGGGTGTAGCTTCTAGGCTTCAGG
>NW_013542577.1:0-314 GCF_000499545.2 Eimeria tenella
GCTGCTGCTGCGGCTGCGGCTGCTGCGGCAGCCGCCTCCGCCGCTGCACCTGCACCCAGCTCCTGCTCCGCAGACGCGCACGCGGAAAGAGCCGCAGCAGCAGCAGCATCCCCTGAAGGATCCGCTGCTGTTGCCCCTGCTGCTGCCGCCCCTGCTGCTGCTGCTGCTGCTGCTGCTGCTTGTGCTGCTGCTGCGGAGTCCGCGTCCGCCCCTGCTGCTGCAGCAGCGCCGACGTCTCCAGCGGGAGCCTCAGCCAAGGGAGACGCAGCAGCGCCGTCACCGCCAGCAGCAGCAGCAGCAGCAGCAGCAGCAGC
>NW_013542577.1:354-558 GCF_000499545.2 Eimeria tenella
CAGAAGAGGGGTGGAGCAAATGGTCCGTAGGCCAAAAGACTCTGTCAAAAACAATTACTAATTTGTCTATGGAGCCCATGCCCACAACTCTAATTGCTTCTTGCTTCCACGCCGGCAGCGGGGGGCTAAACCGCACCAGGCCCGCGTTGCTGCCTGCTGCTGCTGCTGCTGCTGCTGCTGCTGCTGCTGCTGACGCCGGCAGCG
>NW_013542577.1:642-778 GCF_000499545.2 Eimeria tenella
GGCGCGGGCCTGTGCTGCCTCTACAGCCGCTTTTGCTGTGCTGCATGCAGCGGAAACAGCAGCGCAAACGCCAGCGTCGACAGCTGCTGCTGCTGCTGCTGCTGCTCCGCCTCCCGCAGCTGCACCAGGAGGAGAA
>NW_013542577.1:839-2365 GCF_000499545.2 Eimeria tenella
ACCCGGCGGGTGTCTGGCGCTGACCAGCTGCTGAGCCGCGTTAGCCGCTGCTGCAGCAACAGCAGCAGCTCGCGTCTCAATAGAGGCGGCAGCTGCAGCAATGGCGTCGGACCCTCCTGCTGCAACAGCAGCCTCTGCTGCTGCTGCTGCTGCTGCCTCCGCCACAGCGGAAGCCCGAGCTGCTGCAGCAGGAGACACGCCTTGCGGAGAGACAGCGGCAGCTGCAGCTGCTGCTGCTGCTGAGTCCACCCGCTCCAGCACAGCACTCACGCTGCGCCCCGGAGCTCCTGCTGAAACTGCAGCAGCTTCTGCTGCGGCGAGGTCCGCAGCAGCAGCAGCGTCAGCAGCAACCTGCTGCTGCTGCTGCTGCTGCTCTGCAGCAGCAGCGCCGTCTCCCGTCACTATGAAATTACAAATGCGGTCTGGCAAAGCCAAAGGAATCGGCAGCTCGTGGAAGCTGTCGAGGCAGCCAAAGTACTCTTTTGCTGCTGCTGCAGCACCTACTGCTGATTCTGCTGCTCGCACAGTCGCTACTGCTGCTGCGGCTGCATTGGCCGCTGTTGCTGCAGTCACTGCTGCTGCTGCTGTGTTCAGCTCCAGCCCGTGCAGCATCATTTTCCCGTAGCAGCTCCCGCTGGCCTCGCCAGCTGCTGCTGCTGCTGCTGCTGCTGCTGCTCCTGATGCAGCATAAGCTGCAGCAGCGCTTTCACTGCTCATTGTAGCCTCCGCCATGCCCAGCATCCTAGCTGCTGCTGCAGTTGTTGCTGCGGCAGCAGCTGCTGCAGCTGGCAGGCCCGTTTCATCTCGAGCCTCAGCAGCATCGTCTGCTATTGCTGCTCCCGGCTGCGGGTCTGCGCACGCGCTGCTACTGCTGCTGCTGCTGCTGCTGCTGCTTTCGGAGCCGTAGGCCTCTATGGATGCCTTTAAAACGCCTGCAGCAAAAAAAAGCGCTTCTATCGCCCCACAGGATCATGCTGTCCTCTGCAGCAGGACCAGCAGAAGCAGCAGCAGCAGCTGCTGCAGCTGCTACTGCTGCACAACTACCGGCAGCCACGGTGAGGCCCGGACGTGCAGCCGCAGCAGCAAAGCAAAGACTGTCTGCAGAAGCTGCAGCAGCTTCCACACACTACCTAGTGAAACGTCTGGAGACCTGAGCCTAATTCCTAAACCCTAAACCCTAAACCCTAAACCCTAATAAAGGCGGTCACACAGTGTGCAGACCTTCCTCTGAGGTTGTTTTATCCCAGTGAGGAGTGCCACAAAGCTGCAGCAGCGGCAGCAGCAGTAAGGCCAGCAGCAGCAGCATCATGTGCAGCAGCAGCACGTGTAGCTGTGGCAGCAGCAAGTGCAGCAGTAGTGCTGCAGCAGCAGCAGCCGCACCAAGTGCACTTTCAGCAGCAGCACCGACTGCAGTTTGAGCAGCATCAACTGCAGCAGCAGCAGGAAGTGCACCAATAGCAGTAACAGCAGCAGCAGGTGCTGCAGCAGCAGGACATGCAGCAGCAGCAGCCGCAGCAGCAGCAGCA
>NW_013542578.1:0-820 GCF_000499545.2 Eimeria tenella
CCCCCGGGGGGGGCCGCCTGGACCCTCCAGTCCAGGGTAAAGGTGAGCTGCTGCACTGTCTCCTCAGTGTCTCCAAAAGTCTCTTCTGTTTCTTCAGAAACTGGAGTTCCTGGAGAAGGGCTTTGGGGGGCCCCCAGGCCCCTTCGGAGGCGGCAGTGGGGCCCCTTGGGGGCCCCCTCCCGCGGGGCTCTCAGCCGGGGGGGGGGCCCTGGGGACCCCCCTGGGGGCCCCCAGGGGCCCCCCTTCAGGGGGCCCCCAGCTGGGGGGCCCCCCTCTTCCTCGGAGTGTGGGTTTTCTGGGGAGTCTTCAGGTGTATGTACACCCCGCGAACTGTACCCTTCAGGTGTCTCCTCACCTCCCCTGGGGGGCCCCTCAGCTCCAGAGGGGGCCCCTAATGGGGGCCCCCTAGTCCTCGAGGGGCCCCCATTAGGCCCACGGGGGCCCCCATTAGACCCAGGGGGGCCCCCATTAGACCCTGGGGGGCCCCCGTAGGGCCTTGGGGGCCCCCCATTGGAGCCTGGGGGCCCCAGGGGCCCCACGTCCCTTTTCCTGGAAGCAGCAGGGGCCCCCTGGGGGCCCCCTTGCCTTGTGTAGGCCTGGGAGTCTGAATTGTTGCTGCTGCTGCTGCCGCCGCTGTTGCGGCTGCTGTTGCTGTTGCGGCTGTGGTTACTGTTGCTGCGGCTGCTGCTGCGGCTGCTGCTGCTGCTGCTGCGCGAGTCTCTGCTGCTGAACAGCTTGCGGACTGCAGCAGTACCCTTCGAAGCGTACGGGGGGCCCCCCGCTGCTGCTGCTGCTGCTGCTGCTGCTGGGGGGCCCCCGG
>NW_013542578.1:834-1169 GCF_000499545.2 Eimeria tenella
AGCAGCGCAGCAAACCCTAAACCCTAAACCCTAAACCCTAAACCCTAAACCCTAAACCCGAGGAAAAAGGGCAAAGGGGCGCTGGGATAAGCCCGAGAGACGCAAACCCTAAACGCTCAGCCCTAGAGCCTAAACCGACTGCCCACAGATAGCTAAACCCTAAGCCCTAAACCCTTAACCCTAAACCCTAAACCCTAAACCCTAGGCTCACTTGACGACAGTCTTGATGGCATCTTCGACATTCGTGACGTCTACCTCCATCAGCCCCTCGAGAGCCCCAAACCCGCTGCAGCCGCTGCTGCTTCCGCTGCTGCTGCTGCCGCTGCTGCTGCTGT
>NW_013542578.1:1269-2080 GCF_000499545.2 Eimeria tenella
GCGCCAGTGGTAGTGGGGCGCAGATTTGAGGTGTATGGGCACCTCAACTATGCTCATGAAGTTTGTCTTTTTGTCTTTCGTTTTTAATTGGGTTTTAGATGTTTCTTCAGAGCAGCAAAAAGGGTTTTCTTGCTCAGCAGCAGCAGCAGCAGCAGCAGCAGCAGCAGCAGCAGGGGGGCCTTCGGGGGGAGACACGGGGCGCACAGCAGCAGGCGCAGCAGCAGGCTCAGCAGCAAGCTGCTGCAGCAGCCAGCTGCCCCGGCGCTGCTGCTGCTGCAGCAGCAGCAGCAAACGCGACACGCGAGAGGCCTCCAGCAAACTCCAGTCCTGCTGCCCCTCCAGCAGAATCTGATACAAAAAACACAAACCCTAAACCCTAAACCCTAAACCCTAGATATTAAGAACCCCTGGTTCCGGGCAGCAGCCCTTAAACCCTAAACCCTAAACTTTAAACCCTAAACCCTAAACCCTAAGAGCTCCGGAGGAAAACGGAGGCTCACCCACCCCCTCCCACACCGTGGGCCTACACCCTACACCCTAAACCCTAAACCCTAAACCCTAAACCCTACTTTGGCTTGGGCGTTGCGGATTTTTTCGTGGAGCTCCGCGACGGCGCGGAGTCTCTCTTCTTTGGAAGGGGCCCACCATTCTTTTTCTCTTTTGGATTTAATTAAATTTTTATTTTTCAAAAAAGAAAAAGAAATAAAAAGAGACTCGCTCAGACGCAGCACTTCTCGGTGGAGACGAAACAGCCGCGAGCTGCAGCAGCAGCAGCAGCAGCAGCAGCAGCAGCAGCAGCAGCGCAGGCAGC
>NW_013542578.1:2180-2395 GCF_000499545.2 Eimeria tenella
CGCCAGCGTGGGAATTCGCTGTCCCGGGCTATACCCCTCGCTAGCCCGCAGCAAATCTCCAATTTCATTTTCTCGAATCTCCAAAAAAGAAAAGCTAATATTAAATTCATTTGCTGAGTTGTCACTGTACCCTTTAAGGGCCTCTGCAGCCTGGGGGCCCCCGGGGGGCCTCCCAGGGGGGCCCCCAGGGGGGCCCCCCCCCTGGGGGCCCCCCT
>NW_013542578.1:2495-2812 GCF_000499545.2 Eimeria tenella
CTTTTGGAGGGCCCCCCGCCGGAGGGCCTCTGGGGCGAGGGGGCCCTCTCAAGGTACCTCGCAAGGAGGCCCGGTCGCTGGGGACCCCTGCTGCTGCTGCTGCTGCTGCTGCTGCTGAGGATCTTTGTTTTGATTGTTTTGGAGTGGGGATTTGCGTAGGATGAAATGTGCGAAAATAAATCCCAAAGTGCTGCTGGCACTAAACCAGGGGCCTCCAAAGAGCCGTAGAGGCTGTGGCTTTTCCCGCTGCCGCGGCCCCCCGCAGCAAGCACCAGGCTGCTGACGCCCTGAGCAGCAGCAGCAGCAGCAGCAGCAGC
>NW_013542579.1:0-221 GCF_000499545.2 Eimeria tenella
AGCGACAAAGCGGACAAGAACACCGACAAGACGTGTCCCGCAGCAGCAGCAGCAGCAGCAACAGCAGCAGCAGCAGCACCTGAAGAGAAAACAAGTCGGCGCTTGGCTGCGGGGAATGATGCCAAGGAGTTTGCGGGTTTAAGAAGGGCGGCGGCGTGCCCTGAGAACACAAGCAGCAGCAGCACTCACTGCTGCTGCTGCTGCTGCTGCTGCTGTTGCTG
>NW_013542579.1:435-1012 GCF_000499545.2 Eimeria tenella
AACCCCCGAAAAGAACTGCTGCATCTTTATAAGCCAAAAGGGAATGGCCGTAGCGGCCAGTGGGTTTTGAAAACCCTCCCACCCGCAGCTCCCGGCAGGCCGCCTTCTCTGCATGCAAACCCTAAACCCTAAACCCTAAACCCTAAACCCTAAACCCTAAACCCTAAACCCTAGACGCTGCTGGCGCAGCAAAAGGCCCTGCGCGCTTCTACGCCCGGAAGTCTCCTGCGCCGCCCGAAACCCTGCCCGGGCCTGCGGCCAAGCCCTCACCCCAAACCCTAAACCCTAAACCCTAAACCCTAAACCCTAAACCCTAAACCCTAAACCCTCACCGAGCTCAATTGCATGCAAGTCGCTGTAGCAGCCAAACTCGTCGGCGCCCCCGTGCAGCAGCAGCTGAGTGCCTCTGCCGACAATTAATTTGCTGCCGACGCGGCCGCTGTCAGTAAGCCCCTGCTGCTGCTGCTGCTGCTGCTGCTGCAGCTTGAAGTCACACACCGACAACACCAAGTTGCGGGGGCGCCGCGCTGCAGCAGCAGCACAAGCAGCAGCAGCAGCAGCAGCAGGAGCAGGAGGG
>NW_013542579.1:1057-1314 GCF_000499545.2 Eimeria tenella
AGGGGGCACGCGGCTCGTTCCTAGCAGCAGCACAAACGGAAAGCCAAAAAGGGCCTAGCAGCTGCAGCAGCAAATAATAAAATCAAATATGAAGCAGCAGCAAATTAAAAAAAATAAAAGAAGCAAAAGACTCACCATCGTCCTCCATTTTGCTTCGAGAGCAGCGGCTTTCCTGCGCCTTCAGGGCCGCAGCAGCAGCAAATCTGCTGCACCTCCTGCTACTGCTGCTCTTGCTGCTGCTGCTGCTTCTTCTGCTT
>NW_013542580.1:0-209 GCF_000499545.2 Eimeria tenella
TGCTGTACCCTCAGGGCCTCCCTCGAAGATGGCCAGTTGGCCTTTTCAGATTCTTCTCAACACTTCCTTGCTGATGTTCCTGCATTATATCGCGGGCTGCTGCTGCTGAGGGCCCCCAGGGGGGGCCCCAGCCCTCCCCTCCGCTTCGAGGCCTCTGCCCAAAGTACCCTTTTTGTCGCCCTCCCCAGGGGAGCCCCGGGGCCCCCCCG
>NW_013542580.1:309-442 GCF_000499545.2 Eimeria tenella
TTCCCCACCCTGGCTTCCAACCCCTCAAGTTCGCACATGTGGATAATACCATCAGCGTCTACACCGCAGCTTCCAGAGAAGTAAGTACCCAAACGACCACTTGGGGGCCCCCTGGGGGCCCCCCGGGGGCCCC
>NW_013542580.1:517-1141 GCF_000499545.2 Eimeria tenella
GGGCCCCCAGGGGGAGCGCCCAAGAGAGTGGCCCCCAGGGAGGGTCTCCCAGGCGGGTGGCCCTCAAGGGGGCCCCCAAGGAAGTCCCCTTAGGGGCCCCTCCTTGGGGCCCCCAAGGGGGCCCCCTGGTGCCCCCCAGGGGGCCCCCTGGTGCCCCCCAGGGGTGCTCCAGAGGGGCCCTCGTGGCTGGCGCATGCGCATGCGTTGCTGCTGCTTCTGTTGCTGCTGCTTCTGCTGCTGCTTCTTTTGAATTGGAATTGGGTGTCAGGCCAAGGCGACGGAGCAGCAGTTCTTCAGCCTTTACAGCAGCAAAACCTTGCCGGGAATGATAGCTTTTGCTGTTCCCCCAGGTTTGGTTTTGCTGCTCTCGGGCCTTTCTGAGCTTCCCCGTGCATGCACCTGCTGCTGCTGCTGCTGCTGCTGCTCAGGAGTCCCCTTTTTCGTCTTTTTCCAGCCCCTGAGGTCCCCCGCCCACTCCTGCGAAGGAACTGCTGCTGCTGCTGCTGTGTCGCTGCCGCGGTCAGCGACTTTCGAGTCTTGCTCCCAGTCCTCTGCAGTCTCCGGTGAGGGCCTGCTGCTGCTGCTGCTGCTGCTGCTGCTGCTGTGGGGGGCCAAACCGGAGCC
>NW_013542580.1:1273-1429 GCF_000499545.2 Eimeria tenella
GGCCTCAACTTGGACTTGCCCTTCGGCAGCTGGCGAACAGCGCCTGGCCGCGGCGTCGGCGAGCAGCTGATGGTTGCCTTCAAAGTCCCCGTGGAGATCTGGGAGGTCCAGGTCTGCTGCTGCTGCTGCTGCTGCTGCTGCTGGTGGTGGTGCTGG
>NW_013542581.1:0-1101 GCF_000499545.2 Eimeria tenella
GTGCTGCTGCTGCAGGTTGTGCTGCTGTTGCTGCTATTGCTGCTGCTGCAGGTAGCGTTGCTGTTGCTGCTACTGCTGCTGCAGCAGGTAGCACTGTTGCTGCTATTGCTGCTGCTGCAGCCGGCGTTGCTCCTGTCGCCGTTGCTTCTGCTGCTGCTGCTGCTGTTGCAGCAACTGCTGCTGCTGCTGCAGCGTGCGTCAACAGCAGCAGGGCCCCCACAGGGGCCCCCGCGCTGCAGCGGGGCCCCCAAAGAAGCAGAGGAGACACAAGAAGCTGCTTTTTGTTGCTGCTGCTGCTGCTGTTGCTGCTTCTGCTTCTGTCTCCTTTTGCTTCTCGAGGGTTTATGCATGCGGTGGCAGAAGCAGCAAGAGGCCCCATTTAGGCACTGCTTGCTGGCCTTGTTCGCAAACACCTGCAAACAAAACCCTAAACCCTAAACCCTAAACCCTAATCGTCTGCTGCGCCGTTTGATTTGCTGCTTCTCTGACTGAAGGCTCTCCAGGATAGGGCGCTGCAGTAAACCCCAAACTCTAAACCCCAAACCCTAAACCCCAACCCCCAAACCCCAAACCCTAAACCCTAAACCCTAAACCCTAAACCCTAAACCCCCGGGCGTACGCAGGGCTTGCAGACCCCGTAGTCGTGCAGAACAGACCCTAAAGAAGGGCAAATGCTTTTAATGTTTTCTTCCCAAAACTCAATTTCTATTTTATACTGCAGCAGCAGCTGCTGCAGCTCTTCCCACAGTCGCCGGGGGCCCCACGTGCTGCTGCGGGGCCCCAGGGGGCCCCCCGCGCCCCCTGGGGGGCCCCCCCACGGCCTCGGGGGGCCCTTCAAGGGGTCCCCGGGGCCCCGGGGGCCCCCAGAAGAAGGTAGACCCTCTATGAGGGCCCCCACAGCCATTTCAGGGGGGCTGCGGGCCCCCAGGGGGCCCCCAATAGCTTTTGGGGGGCCCCGGGGGGCCCCCGGGGGGGCCCCCAGAATATCTGAGGGGGCCCCCGTTACTTCTAGGGGGCCCCTTGGGGCCCCCAAAGGAACCCTCACAGCATCTGGGGGCCCCACGGGGGCCCCCATAGTCCCCAGGGAGGCCCCCGTAATGT
>NW_013542581.1:1150-1535 GCF_000499545.2 Eimeria tenella
GGGGCCTCCCTAGGGCCCCAAGGGGGCCCCCCATAGCTTCTGGGCTGGGCCCCATAGACTGCAGGGGGGCCCCCATAGCAGCTGGGGGGCCCCCAACGGCCCCCAGGGGGCCCCCCACAGCTACCAGGGGGGCCCCCAAAGCCCGCAGGAGGCCCCCCGTAGCATCTGGGGGGCCCCCGGGGGCCCCCAGGGGGCCCCCGATAACCCCTAGGGGGCCCCCCATAGCATCTGTGGGGCCCCACAGGGCCCCCAGGGGAGCCCCCAGAACATCTGGGGGGCCCCCTATTTGGAACTCTAGCTGCAGCCGCTGCAGCAGCAAATCTCTAAATGCAAAATAAGATAGTCGAGGCTTGTGCTGCTGCTGCTGCTGCTCGCCAGCAGCAGC
>NW_013542581.1:1651-1874 GCF_000499545.2 Eimeria tenella
TGAGAAAGGGCTGTGAGCCAGCAGCGAGCAGACAGAGGGCCTGCAGTTAATAAAAAATAAAAAAGCAAAATAACAAATAATTAAAATAAAAAATAAATTAATTTTAATTATTTTTAATTTTTTTATTCCTTTAAAAATAAAATAGACTTGACGCACAACTCCAAAATACCCTCTTTCTCTCCTGCTGCTTCGGCAGCAGCAGCTGCTGCTGCTGCTTCCTTAG
>NW_013542582.1:0-357 GCF_000499545.2 Eimeria tenella
CTCTGTCCCTTCCTCCCGCTGCTGCTGTTGCTGCTGTTGCTGCTATTGCTGCTGCTGCTGCTGCTGCTGTGGCCATGGCTGTCTGCTTCTGGTAGCTCTTCACTTGTCCTGGCGCCGCACAACAAAGAGATATGCGAAGCTGCTGCTGCTGCTGCTGCTGCTCCTGAGTAAGAGCAGCAGGAAATGTCTGCATGCGCTTCAAGTGCTGCTGCTGCTGCTGCTGCCACTTACTGTGTAACAGGAGATTTTTGGGTGACGCTGCGGCAAAGTTGCTGCCCTTCAGTGGCCATTGAAACAGCACTGGGGACTCCTCGGCGGCTGCAGCTGCTGCTGCTGCTGCTGCTGTTCTCTGTAGCA
>NW_013542582.1:457-600 GCF_000499545.2 Eimeria tenella
TTTAAGTTTAAATAAATTTAAATTAAATTAAATTTTACTTCCAAACTTAATAACTGCAGCAGCCCCCGGTTTTCTGCATCTTCATGCTCAGCGCCCACCGGCTCCTGCGCAGCTCCACTCGCTGCCCGAGACCCGCCTAAACC
>NW_013542582.1:700-1224 GCF_000499545.2 Eimeria tenella
GGTCCGCGCAGCAGGAGGAGACGCGGGGGGCAGCAGCAGCAGAGTCGGGAGCAAATGCTGCAGCAGCAGAGGCAGCAGCAGGAGCTTCTACAAAGACTGGAGAGCCCGAAGAAGCCCCAGCAGCAGAAAGAGACACGGGAGGTTCTTGCTGCTGCCCTTTGGCCCTAAGAGAGGAGGAGAAGTAGTCGCAGGGAGCCAAAGAAGGCTTTGCGTGGAGATACATCACCGCTACAAACCCTAAACCCTAAACCCTAAACCCTAAACCCTCAAACCCCGAACCCTGGCCCCCCAAACCCTCAAATCAACAAGTCAGGGAATATGATTCCAAAACTCTGCACTATTGCAGCCTAAAAACTCCAAAGAGGGGGCGAAAGGGCGAAAACCCCTGCAGAAAAGGAGCAGCCCCCTGCTGCGGGTGTCTCACTGCGCCCGCCGGTTCCGAGGCTACAGGGCGACTTTTCGAGCCCTTTCTCCTCGTTTTAGGGGCCAAATGCTCATTTTTATCTCTACAAAACTCTAAAATT
>NW_013542583.1:0-329 GCF_000499545.2 Eimeria tenella
TTCTTATATATATAAATAATAAATACATGATCAATTAATTAATTATTTAGTTGGTTAACTAATTAAGTAAATATATACATATATATATAAATAGGTGAATAAATAAATATCAAATGAATTATTTATTATTTATTTATTTATTTGTTATTTTATTTTATTTTATTTTATTTTATTTTATTTTATTTTATTTTTAGGGCAGCAGCAAAAGCCCGAGCTTTTCGAGCTGGAAAATTCACCGGGTCCATTCGGACGCAGAAGCCAGAAGGATCTTCCGAAATGTCCACGTTGTGAGGGTTTAGGGTTTAGGGTTTAGGGTTTAGGGTTTAGGG
>NW_013542583.1:403-590 GCF_000499545.2 Eimeria tenella
AGGGCTTCAGGGGGAGGGTTTAGGGTGTTTAGGGTTTAGGGTGTTTAGGGTTTAGGGTTTACGGTTTACGGTTTAAGGTTTACGGTTTAGAGCGGAGGGCTTAAGGGGGAGGGTTTAGGGTGTTTAGGGTTTAGGGTTTAGGGTTTAGGGGGGAGGGGGGAGGGCTTAAGGGGGAGGGTTTAGAGTG
>NW_013542583.1:642-929 GCF_000499545.2 Eimeria tenella
TTAGGGTTTAAGCGGGAGGGTTTAGGGCTTAGGGTTTAGGGTGGGGGGAGGGTTTAGGGTTTAGGGTTTAGAGTGGAGGGTTTAGGGTTTGGGGGTCAGGGTGGAGGGTTTAGGCTTCAGGGTGGAGGGTTTAGGGTTTAGGGTTTAGGGTTTATCTTTGCTCCATGTCCAATATCTTATTCAGGAACATTACTGGGAAACCGCGCAGAAGTTCAGAGACGCCTGGGTTGATTACTGAGCAGCAGCAGCAGCAGCTGCTGTTGCTGCTGCTGCTGCTGCAGCTGCTG
>NW_013542583.1:994-2058 GCF_000499545.2 Eimeria tenella
TGCTGCTGCAGCAAACTTGCTGCGGGCGAAGCTTCAAAGGCTTGGCTATTAGGTGTATGAGCTGACATTTTGAGGTGTATGTACACCTGAGTGCTTGGGTTTAACTTCTTCACTTAATTATTTGCATTTAAATCATTTATATTTTATATTTTAAAAGCTTTTAAAATAAAATTCTTAGGTTTTAGGGTTTAGGGTTTAGGGCTCGGCCTAGGGTGACTACTAGCGTTTAGGGTTTAGGGTTTAGGGTTTTGGGCTGGGCCTAGGGTGACTACTAGGGTTTAGGGTTTAGGGTTTAGGGTTCGAGGTTTTTCTAGGGTTTAGGGTTTGGGTATACCACTCCAGCAATGTCTCTGCTCTAGTCACTAAACCCTAGCTGTACACCCTAAACCCTAAACCCTAGCTGCTAATCCTAAACCCTAGCTGCTAACCCTAAACCCTCGCTGCAAACCCTAAACCCTAAACCCTAGCAAACCCTAAACCCTAGCGAACCGCAAACCCTAGAAAGCCCAAACCCTCGAAAACCCAAACCCTAGAAACCACTTTATATCTTCTTTCTTTGTTTTGAATAAAAGCAATTTAAAAATTGCTGAGGCTTTTGTTAAACCCCAATTTCATTTTAAAAAGGGTTTAGGAAACCCTAAACCCTAGCACCTTCGGGTTTGCAAAACCCTAAACCCTAGCGGCCTAGGGTTTGGGAAACCCCAAACCCTAGCAACCGTTGAAGCCCATGTACAAACCCTAAACCCTAAACCCTAAACCCTAGGCACATGAAGTCTGGCTGCAGCGCGAGCCGCGGCTGTATGGCCGGAGCCGCAGCAGCAAACTTTGCTGCTCTTGCTGCTGCTGCTAGGGCCTGCTGCGGCTGCTGCAGCAGCAGCAGCAGCTGAGCGTACACCAGAAGTGCTGCTGCTTCTTGGCTCCAGTCCGTTGAGGTGTCTAGACACAAGTCGCTGCTGCTGCATGCAGCAGCAAGGGTTTCTGCTGCTGCTGCTGCTGCTCCCAGCTGCAGCAGCAGCCGCCCCTCCAGCAGCAAAGCATTTCTATAGAACGGCTGCCGCTGCCTG
>NW_013542583.1:2193-2471 GCF_000499545.2 Eimeria tenella
AGAGAGAAAAAGCGAATCAGCAGCAGCAGAAATTCTATTTCGACGCTCCAGGATGCCACTTGCTGCAGCAGCACATCAAAGGAAAATGGCCCCACAGCGTCCCCGCTGCTGCTGCTGCTGCTGCTGTTGCTGCTGCTGCTGCTGCTGGGCACTGCGCCGAAAGGGTCTGTGGGCAGCGCAGCAGAACGCAGGAAGGCCTCAAGTGCTGCAGCATGAGCAGCAGCAGCAGCAGCAGCACGCCACGCCAGCAGCGGCTGCTGCAGCTGCAGCAGCGCAGC
>NW_013542583.1:2571-2728 GCF_000499545.2 Eimeria tenella
GGCAGCAATTCGCTTTCAAAGGCTTCAAAAAAAGAGACAATGCATCCGTCACATGCTGCTGCTGGTGCAGCTGCTGAAGCTTTGCTGCTGCTGCTGCTTTTGCTGCTGCTGCTGCTGCTGCTAGGCTTGTGGCTGCAGAACCGCATCGGCTCCAGGA
>NW_013542583.1:2745-3014 GCF_000499545.2 Eimeria tenella
GCTGGCAGCTAAGAGCTGCTGCTGCTGCTTCCAGCCGCCCCCCATCTACGCTGCGAATTGCAGCACCAATTTGCTGAAAGGCTCTGAGGGCGCAAGGGAGGCGCGCTATTGCTGCTGCTGTTCCCTTGCTGCTGCTGCTGCTGCTGCCTGCTGCTTCGGCTGCAGCAGCAGCAAGGCTCCCAAGCGACGGCCACTCCCCTTCAGCGCTGCTGCAGGCTGCATGCAGCTCATTCCACTCTCCGCCGCCAGCAGCAGCAGCAGGCGGAGCC
>NW_013542584.1:0-203 GCF_000499545.2 Eimeria tenella
AGCAACAGCACCACCAGCAGCAGCAGCAGCAGCAGCAAGCCCGCTCCTCCTCAAGTTGCACAGGCCCCTGTCCCTCCATCTCCTCCTTTTTCTTCCTTGAAATCCTTTCTGACTGCAGCTTCAGCTTCTTTACTTCCTCAGCAGCCCGATTGCCCGCACCCCAGCTGCTGCTGCTGCTGCTGCTGCTGCTGCAGCAGCACTTG
>NW_013542584.1:245-1832 GCF_000499545.2 Eimeria tenella
CCCCACAGCTACTGATCTCCCCAGGGCTCCCGAGTCTCTTATTTATTCATTTTAATCATTTTTAACCTTTTGGCAAACCCTAGAGGAGGGGAAGTGGCGGGGCGGCGGCGGCGCGTCGACCCCTAGGGTTTAGGGTTTAGGGCCTAGGGTTTAGGGTTTCGGGTTTAGGGTTTCACGGCGACTGCGGCACCCAGTTCAGCTAGCATGCATCGTGGCTACAATGAAGAAAACAGCTGGAGAAGCAGACAGCAGCAGCAGCAGCAGCAACAGCAGCAGCAGCCCTGCAGCAGCTGCTGCGGACGATGACGCAGCTGTTTCTGCTGCCGACAAAGACAGCAGCAGCATCAGCAGCAGCAGCAGCGAGGACGCGCTAGTTCAGGAAGCAGCAGCTGTTGATGAGTCGGCAGAAGCAGCAGCAGCAGAGGGCGACTCATCTGCTGCTGCTGCTGCTGCAGCAGGAGCTGCCGAGGCTGCTGCAGCAGCAAACCCCGAAACGCCCCCGCGGCAAGGCAGCCTTAGGGGCTCTCAGGCTGCGCGGGACCCAGCAGCAGTAGCAGCAGCAGAAGCAGCAGCAGCAGCAGCAGCAGAGGCGGTGTCTGCAGCGGAGACCGCAGCAGCAGCAGCATGGGGCGCGCCCTCCAGCCCCGCCAACAGCAGCAGCAGCAGCAGCAGCAAAGCAGCAGCACCCCCAGATATTGGCTCGCTGCTCTTCCCCTCCTGGGGAGAGGCCCTGGGGGCCCCCAGGGGCCCCCAGCCCACTCAGCTGTTCATAGAAAGGGACGGCAGCATTCGTGGTTAGTCTTTGGGGCCCCTGAACCCTAAAGGGGGCCCCCAGGGAGCCCCCAGAGGGCCCCTGGGGGCCCTGCGGGGGGCCCCCCTAGGGCCCTTGGGGGGCCTTTAGGGGGGCTAGGGTTTAGGCTTTAGACTTCAGGGGCTACGGTTTCGGGTTTGGGGTTTACGGTTTAGGGTTTAGGGTTTAGGGTTTAGACATTTTTTGGGGGCCCCCGGGCTTCTAAGTCAGTGCAAATGCTTTCCATATTCTCCAGCCTTAGAGGGGCCCCTAAAATAGCCCTTGGGGGCCCCCAAGGCCCCTGGGGGCCCCCTTGGGGCCTCTGGGGGCCCCCAGGGGCCCCCAGAGGCCCCAAGAGGGTTTCTAAGGGGCCCCAGAGGGGCCCCCTGGGGGCCCCCAAAGTGGCTCTAGGGGGCCTCCTGGGACATTGGGGGCCCCCATTTCCGTTTTTGTTAATTTACTAATTAAATGCGGAAGTTGTTTAAGAAATATAATGAACTGTGTTCGTTCTCTGTTGCGCTGCTGCTGCTGCTGCTGCTGCGTCATTGCTGCTGCTGCTGCTGCTGCTGCTGCAGTGGACCTGCATCCCAGAAGCCCGCGTGGCGGACGCAGCCGCAGAAGCCAAGGAATTTTGTCTCCTTATTTGGATGACTTGTGGGGAGAGGACACAGAAGGGGACTTGCTGCAGCAGCAGCAGCAGCAGCTGCTGCAGCAGCAGCAGCAAGGGCTGGGCCTGGGGCTGTACCCCTTCGCCAGGCCGCCCGCAGCTGGCTCCCTCAGCAGCAGCGGCAGCAGTA
>NW_013542585.1:0-240 GCF_000499545.2 Eimeria tenella
CAGCAGAGGCTCGGGTTCTTCTTCTACGGAACTTTGAATTATCTTTCCAACTTTAAGTTTCTTCAAACAAATTCCAAACCCTCCAAAACAAACAAATGCCTCACACCAAACCCTAAACCCTAAACCCTTAACCCTCATCTCTCGATTCCACCAGCATAAGGAGGCACATGAGCAGCACACAACAAACCCCAGGGGGCCCCCCGGGGGGCCCCCCAGGGGCCCCCATGGGGGGCCCCCCAG
>NW_013542585.1:384-717 GCF_000499545.2 Eimeria tenella
TGCAGCAAAGCAGCAGCAGCAGCAGCAGCAGCAGCAGGCTGGCGGCGCGAGCTCTAGTCCCCAGTTTTTCGTAGAACAGAAACGAGTAAGTTTATCCTTAAAAAAATAAAAGTTTTTTATTTTAAATAAAAAATGAATTAAATAAATAAATAATATCCCGCTGCTTGCTGCTGCTGCTGCTGCAACTGCTGCTGCTGCTGCTGCTGCTACTGCTACTGCTCGTGCTCCCATTGCTGGCACTGCTGCTTCTGCTGCTGCCACTGCTGCTGCTGCTGCTGCTGCTTTGCTGCAGGGAGAGCTGCAGGAGCTGCGTCTGCTGCTGCGGCAGCTGCC
>NW_013542585.1:1559-1715 GCF_000499545.2 Eimeria tenella
TTTTCGAAAAAGCCAAAAGTGGCAATTGGATTAATTCAAAAACTAAATCGAAATAAAGAAAATGAAGTGCAGCACGAAGTCCAGAGGGCCAAGACTGCCCCGCTGCTGCTCTAGCAGCAGCAGCAGCAGCAGCAGCAGCAGCCGCTGCAGCAGCAG
>NW_013542586.1:0-288 GCF_000499545.2 Eimeria tenella
ATCCAAAGACTAAATAGGACTTGGAGTTTTAGTTTTGTTTGAAAAAGAAAAAAGCAAATGCAAAAAAAAGAATTCATTTCCAATTCTTTCGCTTTTGCTTCCTTTTGCATGCATCGTGAGCCTTTTGCTGCTCCTTTGCTGCTCCTCAGCAGCAACAGACTTCACGTGAATAAAACAAAAACACAAAAGCCAAATAACAGGCAGTCTTCCCCTTGCTGCTGCTACTACTACTGCTGCTGCTGCTGCTGCTGCTGCTGCTGCTGCTGGCAGGTTCACCACAGCGCTTTG
>NW_013542586.1:323-1238 GCF_000499545.2 Eimeria tenella
CCCCCTGTCTGGGTCTGTCCCCCAGCAGCTCCAGTACCCTCTGGGGGCCCCCCGTGGGGCCCCACATTTGGGGGCTGGGCAGGGGCCCCTTGCTGCCCCACAGCCCACTGGGGGGGGCCCCCCATCTGGGGGCCCCCCACGCAGTTTGCTGCTGCTGCAGCTTGTGGAATAACAACAGGGTTTGGGGGGCCCCCATAAACGGCCCCACAAACTTGCTGCGGGTAACCTAAGGGTACTGCTGCACACATTCCTGGCAGCGAGCTGGTCACAGCCACTCCCCCCGGGGCATAGCTGCAGCTGGTGGGGGCCCCCAGGGCCCCCGGGGTCCCCAGGGCCCCCGGGACCCCCGGGGCTCCTGGGGCCCCCGGGGGCATGGGGGCCCTCGGGGCCATGGGGGCCCCCAGGACCATGGGGGCCCCCGGGGCCATGGGGGCCCCCAGGACCATGGGGGCCCCCGGGGCCATGGGGGCCCCCAGAACCATGGGGGCCCCCGGGGCCCCTGGAGCTGCTGCTTGCACATTCCATGCACCTCCCGAAGGGACAGGAAGTGCAGCAGGTGGGCAGCTGGGGGCCCCCATGGGGGCCCCCCCTGGAGGGTAGCTGAAGTGCCAGGGCCCGTTTGGGGGCCCCTGAGGGGCCCCCCCATAGGAGAAAGAGGGTACTGGCGCAGCTTGCGCGGGGTTAGCCACAAAAAGAGGAGGACTTTGAACATTTAGGACACAGGCTGGGGGCCCCTGGAAGGCTGGGGGCCCCTGGCAGGCGGGGGGCCCCTGGAGTGTGTGTGGGGGCCCCTGCTGAGGGGGGGGGCCCCCCTGGGGGGCTGGGGGGACCCCCTGGAGGGCGTGCGGGGCGTGGTGGGCGTGTGGCGTTGCTGCTGCTGCTGCTGCTTTGTGTCTGCTGCAGGTGTGGGGCGGG
>NW_013542587.1:0-416 GCF_000499545.2 Eimeria tenella
AGCAGCTGCTGCTGCTGCTTCTCTCCCCCCCTCCTCCAGCACGCGCTGCACTGCTTGCTGCCACAGCGCGTAGGCCCTCACGTCGCGCTGCAGCAGCAGCAGCAGCAGCAGCAGCAGGTGGTGCAGCAAATGTAGGCAGCAGCGCAGCAAAGACCAGCAACAAAGCCAGCAGCAAAACCAACCAGCAGCAGCAGCAGCAGCAGCGGCAGCAAATCTCCAGCACCTAGCTCTGCCCCGACAAATACCACCACCCGCAGCAGCAGCAGCAGCAACAGCAGCAGCAGCAGCAGCAGCTCACCTCCCTGAGATACTGCCGCAGCTCCGGGGCCTGCCATTCTTTTCTTTCATTTAAAGGCAGCAGCCGCAAGCTGCTGCGCTTCTTGACAGGGCGCAGCCGCCAGCGTGGCAGGGCTGCT
>NW_013542587.1:484-1150 GCF_000499545.2 Eimeria tenella
CAGCGTCTTCGCCGAGAGGCAGCTGCGGCAGCAAACCCAGGGAGCCTCGGTCGCTCTCAAGGGAGCTTCCTTCGGCTGCTGCTGCTGCTGCTGAGTCTGCAGCAGGAGGTCCTGCTGCCGTTGCTGCTGCTGCTGCTGCTGCGTGCTCGCTAGCCCCGCCCCCAATGAAGGAAGCAGCTGTGGCGCTGTTGCTGCCAGCTGCTGCTGCTTCTCCTGCTGCTGCTGCTGCTCCGAAGGTAGCTTCGCCTGCCGTTGCTGCTGCACAGGCTGCGGCCTCGCTTGCTCCTGCTGCTGCTGCAGCAGCAGCTGCTGCTGCACTTGCTGCAGCATCTGCTGCTCTTGCGCGCCTGTTGCTGCCAGTGTAAGTCCTCTTGTAGATGCTCTCTTGCTGCTGCTGCTGCTGCTGCCTTGTCCTCTGGGGCTTCCTCCCGCGACCTGCCCGCTTGTGCTGTTGCTGTTGCTCCGGCTGCTGCTGCTGCTGCAGCTGCTGCAGCATCTGGTGCTGCTGCAGCAACGGCTGCTGCTGCAGCTCAGAAGGCGGAAGAGGGCACCCAGGCTGCGGCACCTGCTGCTGCTGCACTTGATGATGCTGCAGCTGCTGCTGCTGGAGCTGCTGCTGCTGCAGATGCTGGAGCTGCAGCAGCAGCTGCTGCTGCTGGTTGTTCG
>NW_013542587.1:1239-1370 GCF_000499545.2 Eimeria tenella
GCTGCTGCAGGAGCTGCTGCTGCTGTCCGAGCGCAGCGAACGGCGCTTCGGGCTGGAGCTGCGGCGTGTTCTGCTGGCGTTGCTGCTGCTGCTGCTGCTGTAGCTGCTGCTGCAGTTGCAGCAGCTGCTGC
>NW_013542588.1:0-255 GCF_000499545.2 Eimeria tenella
CGCAGCCGCGGCCGCAGCAGCAGCAGCAGCAGCAGCAGCAGAAAAGATGTGTTGGGCCTGTCTGGTGACTGTGCTGGTGTTGGTGGTGCTGCTGGTTGCTGCTGGCCTCGTGTTGGGTCTTGTCCACAACAAAGAAGGAGACTCTTTGTGGCAGCAGCTTCTTGCCTGGCTCGAGTCCATTTCCGGCAAATAAAGCAGCAGCAGCAGCAGCAGAAGCAACTGCTGCTGCTGCTGCTGCTGATGGTGCTGATGGTG
>NW_013542588.1:372-1178 GCF_000499545.2 Eimeria tenella
AGCTGCTGCTGCTGCTGCTGCGTCCCAGATGCCTCCTCAGGGCGTCGGAGGCCCTCGGGGGCCCCCAAACGGCCTCCATGGGGCCCCGTAGAGGGCCCTTGGGGGCCCCCCAGGGGCCCCCTAGAGGCTCCAGGGGGGCCCTCTTAGGGGCCCCTAAGGGGCCTCAAAAGAAGGCGGCCCTGAGGGCCCCTGCAGCCACTCAGCCAACAAAGACCTCCAGTGCCTTTTAAAAACCCCACAGGGGCCCCCAGAGTCCCTTTAAGGCCCCAGGGGCCCCTAGGGCAAACGGGGTCCCTGCAGGGGCCCCCTGGAGCCCACGGGGGCCCCCTGGAGCCCCTGGGACTCCAAAGGGTCTCAGGGGGCCCCGGACATCAACGGGGCCCCTGGGGGGCCCCTGGAGCCCGGGGGGCCCCTGGGGCCTCTGGGTCTCAGGGGGCCCCTGGGGCCCCTGGGGCCCCTGGGGCCCTTGTGAGGGGGCTGTTGGGTTTATTGTTTTTGTCTGTCTTGACTAGCTAGAAGGCCACTTGCTGTTTGCCTAGCTAGCTAGCAGCTAGCTAGGAGCTAGCTAGCTGTGCGGCTAGCAAGCCCGCGGGCCATTATTTGACTAGCTAGCTACATAGCTAGCTAGCTAGCTAGCTAGCTAGCTAGCTACCTATCTATGTAGCTAGCTAGCTAGCTAGCTACCTAATAGCTGGTGGATCAACTACGAGCCGGCCTGGCTAGAGAAGCAGTTTACCAGCTAGCTAGCTAGGAAGCTAGCTATGTAGCTAGCTAGGAAGCTAGCCAGCCAGCTAGCTAGCCAGCTA
>NW_013542588.1:1278-1470 GCF_000499545.2 Eimeria tenella
CAGCAGCAGCAGCAGCAGCAGCAGCAAGCACAGCTGCAGGATCCTGATATCCCCCGCTGCAATAACCACCAAAACTTCGATCAGCCGGAGCCCTTTAGCATTGGGCTGCGCAACAGCAGCAGTCGCAGCAGCAGCAGTCTCAGCCACAGCACAAGCAGCAGCAGCCGCAGCAGCAGCAGCAGCAGCAGCAGG
>NW_013542588.1:1724-1883 GCF_000499545.2 Eimeria tenella
CGAGTTTGGTGCCGCAGGCCTCTCGGCCAAAAGCAGCAAAGCGAAGCGGCGGAGACCCTGTGAGCCGCAGCGCTGCCTGTGCACTCCAGCAGTACAGCTGCTGCTGCTGTTGCTGTTGCTGCTGCTGCTGCTGCTGCTGTTTCCCCCTCGGGCGCTGCT
>NW_013542589.1:0-226 GCF_000499545.2 Eimeria tenella
GAGCGGGCTGGGGGGGGGCCTCGTGGGGACCCCCCTGCTGCTGCACTGGGCCTTCCGGACTTATGATTATAAAACGAAATTAATTTTGTCTCCTTTTGCTGCTGCAGCGGGGGCCCTTTGGGGACACTTTGCTGCTGGGGGTTTAGTGGGGCGCTGGGCGGAGTGGGGCAGAGACAGGGCCCTCGGCGAGCTCCCGGGGCGCGTCGTCTACGCAAACCCTAAACCC
>NW_013542589.1:254-789 GCF_000499545.2 Eimeria tenella
CTAAACCCTAAACCCTAAGGCCTAAGCCCTGGCGCGCGCTGAGCCCGAAACCCTAAACCCTCCGGAGCCCTGCCAAGCCCTGGGCCCTGCGCAGCCCCACGCCCTAGGCCTTTTTTTAAGCCCGCGGAGCGGCCGAGGGTTTAGGGTTTAGGGTTTAGGGTTTGGGGTTTAGGGGGGCTGGCGGGCCCGAGGGCCCACTGAAGCCCCAAACCTAAACCCTAATAAACCCTGCAAAACTCGGCAAACCCTACGGAGCCACAAACCCTAGGGTCCAAGCCAAAACCCTTTTTTAAAAGCAGGGCCGAGAGGCGTAGGGTTTAGGGTTTAGGGTTTAGGAATGTTCCGGCTTCCGGCCGCGCAGCCCACGGAAACCCTAAACCCTAAACCCTAGTAAACCATAAACCCTCACCCCCGACATCGCGCCCTCTTTTGAGACCAGCAAGGATAGGAGACGCCTTCCATTGCTTTGCTGCTTGTCGTATAAAGTTGCTGCTGCTGCGGCTGCTGCTGCAGCAGCAGCTGCAGCTGCTGCTGT
>NW_013542589.1:828-1164 GCF_000499545.2 Eimeria tenella
AAGAGTTCTTGACAGCTGTTGCTCTCTGCGCAGCGCGAGGGTTTCGGCAGCCCGAAGGGTTTAGGGTTTAGGGTTTAGGGTTTAGGGTAGAAAGACTGGCAACTATAATTGATTTATAATTCAAAGTTTATTTGCTTCTTCAAGTGCTGAGGTGGCAGCAGCAAACAGCAAAGCAGCAGCAAGTTTTGTTTGCTGCTCAATTTCAAACAAATTAGATAAATAAATAAATAAATAAATAAGTCAAATAAGTCAAATAAGTTGAGGTAAATTAAATAAATTAAATAACTAAACAAGATAGACTAAATAAACTAAATAGATTAAATTCATGAGATAAAT
>NW_013542589.1:1208-1349 GCF_000499545.2 Eimeria tenella
GAGATAAATAAATTAAATGAATCAAATGAAAAAAATAAATGATGAGAAAAAACAAAAACAAAAAGAGACAAGGCTAGTCCGTTCAGCTGCTGCTGCTGCTGCAGCAGCTGCTGCTGCTGCAGCAGCTGCTGCTGCTGCTGC
>NW_013542589.1:1449-2330 GCF_000499545.2 Eimeria tenella
CCCTAAGGGTTTAGGGTTTAGGGTTTAGAGGTGGGAGAGAAGGGCCCTGTCTAAGATCCACCTGCCGTCTCTTTTCAGCAGCAAACCAATATCATTAGCAGCAGCAACAACAGCATCAGCAGCAACTGCTGCTTGGGCCCGCTTAACTATCAGCCCTGCGCACTTCAGCGCGTCCTGCAGCAAACCCCAAACCCCAAACCCCAAACCCTAAACCCTAAACCCTAGGCCTGCAGACTGCACACAGAGTCTAAACCCTACGCCTCTCGCGGGCGCTTTCTGGGGCCGGGGGCGAGCGACGAGGGTTTCGCGTCGGCAAAGCCCTGATGCCCAACTAGGGTTTAGGGTTTAGGGTTTAGGGTTTAGGGTTTAGGGTTTAGGGTTTGGGGCTTACAGACTGAGACAAAGTCGGGATGCCTGTCCGAGACAATAAGGCAGCACACTCGCGAGCAAATGCAAACACTAAACCCTGCAGCCCCCGCCGCGGCTTCTTGCCTGCTGCTGCAGCACAAACCCTAAACCCTAAACCCTAAACCCTAAACGCTAAACCTGCATTCTGCAGACCCTGCAGCAAGACCACAAACCCTAAACCCCAGCGCTAATAATAGATCCTCGCCGAAATGCTAGGGAGACAGCACAAATAACTACAGCACAGCAGCAGCCGCAGAGGCAGCAGCAGCTGCTGCTGCTGCTGTTGCTGCTGCTGCTGCTGTTGCTGCACTCACTGCTGGCGGCGTAGGCGAAGACTGCGTTCCCCGAGGTGTCTGTACAGCCCGTTGCTGCTGCTGCTTGCTGCAGCAGCAGCGGAGAAGCAAAGGGGGTGTGTCCATACACCTCAATTATGTCCCTAGCATCTGCTGCTGTGGCGGGGGGCCGCCGGGCTG
>NW_013542590.1:0-874 GCF_000499545.2 Eimeria tenella
AAATAAGAAAAACAGGCTTTGGTTCCCAAGTGACCCCCACGCCCACCCGGGGAACTCACGCAAACCAAAAAGCATGCTAGGGGATCAAATATGTTTTCTCTTTATTTCGAAAAAATAAAAAAATGTAATAGATTTTCTAATGACAAAATTAATCAGCCATAGGTTCCCACACTCGCTTGACCAGCGGCCTCTAGGGGCCCCCCTTTGGGTCCTTGGGGCCCCTGAGGATTCGTGTTTGTTTGATTACGCTATCTCCCAGAAGTTTTCCCTATATTTAAATCAATTTTAATGATGAAATGGAATTGTTTGCTCCCGCAAGATCAGTTTCTGCCCCCTTTTCCCGCTTGGTCTCAAGAAACGAACCCAGGATCCGACAAGTCCTGATCTGGACCTTCTGCTGGGCGAGCAGCAGCCCCAGCAGCAATCTGCCCAGTACCCTTTTTTAAGAAATCTCGGGGGCCCCCAAGCAGCCAGAGGGGCCCCCAAGAAGCCAGAGAGGCCTCCTACTTTACAGAGGGGCCCCCAAGCACTCAAAAAGGCATTCAAGGCTTTAGAGGGGGCCCCGAGCAGTTATAGGAGCTCATAAGGAGGGAGTCACTTCCCCAAGCCTTCAAAAGAGCCCTTTAGAGGGGCCCCCAAGCCTTTAGAACGCCCCCAAGTCTTTAGAACGGCCCCCAGTCCAAGTCTAGAGAGGGGCCCCCAAGCAGTAAGAGGGGCCCCCATGCCAATAGGGGGGCCCGCACGCAGGATCATAACCGTGCCTTGACTGCAGCTGCAGCAGGATTTCATTTGCCAGTGATTCAGAAGCAGCAGCCGCCACACCAGCAGCAACAGCAGTAGCAGCAGGCCCTCAGCGCTGCAGAGGCCCCCTAAC
>NW_013542590.1:974-1124 GCF_000499545.2 Eimeria tenella
GTATGCATCTGCGAGGCAGCTGCTTTCTGTAAGGCCCTTGCTCAGGCTGCCTAGAGGCCGCTAGCTAGCTAGCTGGACCTAGCTGGCTAGCTAGCTAGACCCAGCTGGCCAGCTAGCTAGACTTACCTGCTGGTCTAGCTAGATCCAGCT
>NW_013542590.1:1224-1351 GCF_000499545.2 Eimeria tenella
ATTTTGGAGGGCAGTGGAAAAGGCATTTGAGCTCGAGGTTTTCCTTAAAATCCAAAAGCGCAGCACAAAACTGCAGCAGCTACAACCTCAATCGCAGCTGAAACTCCAGGCCTTGTTTAAACATGGG
>NW_013542590.1:1423-2754 GCF_000499545.2 Eimeria tenella
CAGCGCTGCAGAGGCCCTCTAACTCCTGGCAGCAGGTGCAGGGGCCCCCTCTTTCTGCATGGGGACCCATGCTGGGATCTATCCTGCTGGGGGGGGCCCCGAGGGGCCCCTGGGGCCCCCCTCGGCACTCTGTTTTACGTTTGGCTCCCTGGGGGCCCCTGACCCTGAAGTATGAGAGGGCCCCCCTTGGCTTTGGGTCCTTCTTTGCATCAGGGGGCCCCTCGGGGGGCCCCCTGGTCTCCGCTGTGGGGAGAAGGGAGGGCCAGGCGAGGCAGGCGACCACGGAGGCAGCAGCAGCAGCAGCAGCAGCCCCAAAGTTTGCATGCAGTGCGGCTGCGCAATATGGGGACGGCTCAAAAGAAGCAAAAAGAACCTCTGGAAATACGGAAGAGGCACTGAGGCCTTTAGACCTCGACGCGCTTAGAAGCGACGTCGAGGAGTACCTTATCTCAAACAGCAGCAGCAGCAGCAGCAGCAGCAGCGGAAAGATGCTGGCAGCTGAACGCCTGCTCGAACATTTGCTTTTGTTGAGCCCTGCACGGCTGCAGCAGCTGCCTGCTGCTGACCTGCTGCTGCTGCTGCGCGTGTACAGTCGGCTGCTCACAGCCTCTGCACCAGTGGAAGAACCTCCAGCAGCAGCAGCAGCAGCAGCAGCAGCAGTAGCCCACGCTGCAGGCAGCAGCAGCTCCATAGCTTGGCAGCAGCGAGCTGCAGCCCATATAACTGCCCTCCGTCTCTTTCTTAAGAATGGGTCCCTCGCCATAGTTGAGCGCCCCCTTGATTTCCTGCTGCCTCAACAGCTAATCCGTGAGTTCTGCTGCTGCTGCTGCTGCTGCCGTTTCTGCTGCTGCTGCCGTTTCTGCTGCTGCTGCCGTTTCTGCTGCTGCTGCCTTTCCTCAGCTGCTGCTGCGGCCCCTATGCTGCTGCAGCCCCGCAGCAGAAGCCCCACTGCTGGCGCAGCAGCAGGCGTCTCTGCAGCCCGAGTGTACATTATGGCTGCTGGCGCGCCTGCACGTCCAGCTGCAGCAGCAGGACGTGCTGCTGCGACGCAGCAGCAGCAGCAGCAACGTGATTGCTGCTGTGTCTGCAGCTGTTTTGGCCGTCGCTGCCTCCATCCCCCCCGCCTGCGCCCCTTTAGAGTTTTGGCGCTGTCTGCTGCGGCGCTGCGTTGAGGCTGCCCGTTTGCTGCCTTCTGCTGCTGCAGCAAGGCTGCTGCTGGGCCTGGCCTACCTCCCGCGGCTGCCAGGTGAGCAGCTGCAACCGTCTTCCCCGCAGCTGCTCTCAGCAGCAGCAGCCGCAGCAGCAGCAGCAGCAGCCGCCGCCGGCGGCAT
>NW_013542590.1:2812-3426 GCF_000499545.2 Eimeria tenella
CGCCGCTGCAGCTGCTACTTGCTGCTGCCTCTCTCGCCAGACCTACACCCAAACATGCGCCGCCACTGCCAGCGCCACTGCCACTGCTGCTGCTGCTGCTGCTGCTGCTGCTGTGCATGCAGACGAGGCGGGCCTTAGCCGCGCTGCTTCTGCAGTCTGCAGCCGCGTGGCGGAGGGGGCGGAGTGTCTGGCCCGCCGCGAGGCTTTGCTGGATGCGCTGGAGGCGCTGCGGCTGCTGCAGCAGCAGCACCTTCCCTTACTGACGGAAATAGGTGAATTTCTATTTTTTTCTCGAATTTTCAAATTCTTTCTTTCCCCTTTTTGCTTCTTTTGTCCCTTCTCTCGGATTTTGAAACTCTTTCTTTCCTCTTTTTGCTTCTTTTGTCTCTTCTGCTTCCTCCCAACCCTCAAGAGCCGCCTCCCCTCTTTCTGCTTCGCTGCAGCGCGCGCTTTGCAGCGCCGATTCGCCATTCGTGACCCTCCGGGGGGCCCCCTCTCTGGGGGCCCCCCTCTTGGGGACCCCTTTTCGGGGGAGCTCCCTCCTGGGAGGTCCCCTCGTGAGGGGCCCCCTTCTGGGGGCCCCCCTCTTGGGGGTTCCCCCGCGGGGGGCCCCC
>NW_013542591.1:0-389 GCF_000499545.2 Eimeria tenella
GCTGCGGCGCCTCCACTGGGCGGCAGCGCCACCTGCAAGCAGCCTAAACCCTAAACCCAAACCCTAAACCCTAAACCCTTAAATGAATTTAATCATTAAATGAATTTAAAAATCAAATTATATTAATTAAATAACTAAAAATTAATAAAAAGATAAAAGAAATAAAATGAGATAAGAAGAGACAGTCTAAAAGCTACAAGTGTGAGAGATATGCATTGGGAAAAATGACCCTAAACCCTAAACCCTAAACCCTAAACCCTAAACCCTGAAGGTTTCTGTTCTTTGGAGGAGGTTTTGGTGCAGCTAAAAGAGAAAGAGAAAATGAAAAAGAGGCAGCAAAAAGAGTTGGCAGAAAAGAGACAAAAGAATGAATCGAGGGGTTAGGGGTT
>NW_013542591.1:1219-1941 GCF_000499545.2 Eimeria tenella
TTGCTGCTGCTGCTGCTGCTGCTGCTTGTGCTGCTGCTCAGGCTGCTGCTGCTAATTATGCTCAAGCTGCGGACAAAGGCGGCCGGCAGCTGTGGGCAGCAGCTAAGGGCATTGGATGCTGCTGTTGCTGCTGCTGCTCCTGCTGCTTCTGCTGCTCCTGTTGCTGCTTCTGCTGCTGCTGCTGCGGGCTCCGGCGTACTTGCTGCTTCGGAGAGCATTGAAATTAACTTTTGCTGCACTCGCCGCAGCAGTATTACGGCCCTGCATGCAGCAGCTGCAGGCATGAGAGGCTGGCCACAGCAGCAGCAGCAGCCGCAGCAGCAGCAGCAGCAGCAGCAGAAAACGCAGAAGCAGCAGCGGCGGCAAAGGCAGCAAGAGCAGCAAGAAGAACAGCAGCAGGAGCAGCAGCAACGTGCGCAGCGTTCCAAGCGTAAAGAATGCCCTTGCTGTTTGAGCTGCAGGACAAAGTGTGAGTAAAGGCAGCAGCAGCAAGAGGCAACAGCAGCAGCAGCAGCAGGTAGCAAGGGCAGCAGCAGCAGCAGAAGCAAGGGAGAAGAGCAGGAGAAGCAGCACGGGAGAAGAGCAGCAGCAGCAGCAAGAGCAGCTGCAGCGGCGAAGAGAAAGGCACAACGACCCCAGCAACAGCAGCAGCAGCAACAACAGAACCTGCAGCAGCAGCAGCAGCACAAGCAGCAGCAGCTGACCCCTCAGCGGCTGCTCTG
>NW_013542591.1:2041-2228 GCF_000499545.2 Eimeria tenella
GCAGCACAGCCAGCTCCTGTCTGTACAGCTGAGTTGGCTGCAGCAGCTCAAGTGTCTCCTTTGTGTCTCCTTTTGTCTTCTCCCAAAACTGCAGCAGCAAATCAGCAGCAAGCAGCACGAAGTCCCGGCTGCTGCTGCTGTTGCTGCTGCTGCTGTTGCTGCTGCTGCTGCTGTTGCTGCTGCTGCT
>NW_013542591.1:2328-5341 GCF_000499545.2 Eimeria tenella
CTCCAAACACGCTGCTTTAACTAAAAGGGCCTTCAGCTTCAGCAGCAGCTCTGAAGTGTCTCCTGCTGTCAAGACACCTGGAGAGTCCAGGCATGCAGCAGCAGCAGCAGCAGCGCGGGGCCGGCCCAGCTTTTGCAGCAGCTGCAGCTGCAGCAGCAGCAACTGCCAGTCTCCAGGCCGCTGCTGCAGCTCGCTTGTCGCACGCTTTGCTGCAGCATCAAACTCGTGAGCTGCTGTCAGGCTCACAACTGCAGCAGCAGCAGCAGCAGCAGCAGCACAAACGGCAGCAGTAATTGAAGCTGCTGCTTCACTGTTCTGTCTAAGTGTACAGGTTGAAAACTGCATCTGCAGCTGCTAGCGGTGTTGATGCTGCTGCTGCTGTTGTTACTACTGCTGCTGCTGTTGCTGTTGCTGCTGCTGCTGCTGCTCACTGAGTTGGCACGCTACGTGTCTGTTGTCTGGCAGCAGCTCAGAGGCTCTTTGAAAAGCAGCAGCAGCATCTTGGGGCCTCCTGAGCAGCAGCAGCAGCTCCCCAGCTTTGGAGAGTGCTGCAGCGCAGCAGCAAGGAGCAGCAGCAGCTCGGCGGAGGCAGCGGATTGCTGCAATGTTGTCGTCCAGCAGCAGAAGATGCACACCAGCAGCAGCTAGCTGTGCTGCAGCACGCATTGGAGATCCTGCTGCTACCTGCTGCAGCAGCTGCAGCGCAGCAGCAGTAGACCCCATTGCTGCTGCATGCTCAGCAGCAGCAATCACTATCTTGTCGCGTGCCCAGTTGCTGCTGCAGCTGCTGCAGCTTTTGCTGCTGGTTCCAGTGCTGCTGCTACTGTTGCCGCGGTCATATCCGCTGCTGCTGCTGCTGCTGCTGCTGCTGCTGCTGCTGCTGCTGCTGCTGCTGCTGCTCATAGTGACAACATCTGGGCAGCCGAACTCCTGCGCTGCCGCTTGGAGCACTGCCCATGCCTTTTCACGCTGCTTGCTGCTGCTGTTGCTGTTGCTGCTGCTGCTGCTGCCACTGCTGTTGCTGCTACTGCTTGTGCTGCTGCTGCTGCTGCTGCTGCTGCTGTCGAGGCAGTGCAGCAGCAGCAGCAGCGCATGCAGTCTATCGGCGTCTGTACACCCAAGTGGCAAGGGAGCCCACGCCTGGGCCCCTTTGGCCACAATTTCATTTCTTGCTGCAGTGTTGCTGCAAGTGCATGCAAATCCCTTTTTGCTGCTGCTGCTGCTGCTGCTGCAGAGGGCAGCGGGCTGCGAAAGGCAGCAGCAGCGCAGTGCTGCTTCGGCTGTCTCTAGGGCCGCCTCGGGGAACCCCAGCTGAGCCTCCAGTGTGGCTGCACAGCAGCAGTAGCAGCAGCAGCAGCAGCAGCAGCAGTAGCATCAGCAGTAGCAGCAGCAGTACCAGCACGAAGGAATGGACTAAGCGGGAAGAGCGTGTTGCTGCTGCACAGCAGCAGCAACTGGCCCAGCACCGCGTGGAACCCTAAACGCTAAACCCTAAACCCTAAACCCTAAACCCTAAACCCTAAACCCTAGAGGCCTACCCTGCAGCAAAAGGCATGCCGGCAGGGTCTGGAGAGCAGGCAGCAGCAGGTATGCATGCTTGAGTTTCTCTAGAGCTTGCTGCTGCTGCCCCGCGAGGAAGCAGCAGCGGGAGTGCAGCAGCAGCAGCAGCGGCTGCGGCGTCAGTTTGGGGCTGCATGCAGACAGCAGCTCAGAGCAGCGCTCCAGCCGCCCGCACAGCAGCAAAGCCCGACACAGCAGCAGCTGAACAAACAGCAGCAGCAGCAGCAGCAGCAGTAGAGGCAGCAGCAGAAGCAGCAGGTGAGGAAAGTGCACCACTGAGCGAATGGTTGTGGAGGCCTACAAAAGTCTGCAGCAGCAGCAGCAGCAGCAGCGACACAAACAACAACAGTAGTAGTAATAGTAGTAGCAGCAGCAGCAGCAGCGGCGGCAGCAGCAGTAGCGCTGGGAAAAAATCGCAGCAAGGGTAACAGAAAAGGCAGCTTCTGCATTAGCAGCAGCAGCAACAGCTGCAGCAGCAGCAGCAGCAACGGAAGCAGCAGCAACGGCAGCAGCAGCAACGGCAGCAGCAGCAACGGCAGCGGCATTAGCAGCAGACTTTTGCGTCGTGATGCGTGGGTATGTGCTGCAGCAGTGTTTGCAGCACTCCAATTAGCTGCTGCAGCAGCTCCCGCTGCTGCTGCTCCTCCTCTGCAGCAGCAGCAGCAGCAAGAGGCTCAGTGGCTGCCCAAAGCCCCAAAGGCAGAGAAACCCTGCATGCATGCAAAAGTTAAATAATTAAAATTTCTGTTTTTTTATATTATAAATCACCATAAATATTTAATTGTTTAAACTTATTGTTTAGGGTTTAGGGTTTAGCGTTTAGGGCTTAGGGTTTAGTGAGGCAACGCAACCCTAAACCTTAAACCCCACACTCTACATTTCAAGCGAATGACCCCAAACCCTAAACCCTAAACCCTAAACCCTAAACCCTAAACCCTAAACCCTAATTCCTAAACCCCCAGTCCTAAAGCGCATAGTGCGAAGTGCTCACCTGTCTGCACTTGGGGCTTCGTTGCATGCAGCACCAGGAGCAGCAGCAGCTGCTGCTGCAGCATCACCAACTGCTGCTGCAGCATCACCAGCTGCAGCAGCAGCAGCAGCAGCAGCAGCAGCATCGAAGCAAACTTTCCTCAAGGCCCTGGAAGCTACAATAATCCATAGAGAAGAATTGAGGTGTACGTACAGCTCAAACCCGGATGCATTCTGCAGCAGCAGCCGCCAGTCTGCTGCTGCAGCGCGAACAGCAGCAGCGAAAGAGGCCAGGCTGCTGCTGCTGCTGCTGCCGCTGCTGCTACTGCTGCTGCTGCTGCTCCTCCTGGTGCTGCCCGTGTTGCTGTTGCTGTTACTGCTGCTGGAGCTTATGCTGCTGCTGCTGCTGCTTCTGCTGGTGCCGCTGTTACCGTTGTTGTTGCTGCTGCTGCTGCTGCTGCTGCTGCTGCTGCTGCTGCTGCTG
>NW_013542592.1:886-1145 GCF_000499545.2 Eimeria tenella
TGGGGACTCAGGTAGTTGTCCAGGAAGAAGGCAAAAGGACTTTCTTCTTCGTCTTTTCCGTGGCTAGCCAAAAGCCTCACAGCATTCACTTTGCTGCGCTCCGGGCTGCGGCCCTCAGCAGCTTCCAGCCCCCCCAAAGCCCCGCAGCACTCCCCCAGCGGCAGCGCTGCAGCCTGCGGGCTTCTTGCTGCGCGTCTGGGGGCAGCTGAGAGCTCCATAGCCGCAGCAGCAGCAGCAGCAGCAGCAGCAGCAGCAGCAG
>NW_013542592.1:1342-1468 GCF_000499545.2 Eimeria tenella
AGTTGTCTGCAGCAGGAGAGGCTTTTGTCCAGCTTTTGGTCTTTGGAAATTTCGGACTTCCTGCTAAAATGCAAAAAGTCTGAAAATGTGTATTCCGGCGTTTGGGCAGCAGCCGCAGTGACCCAG
>NW_013542593.1:0-1316 GCF_000499545.2 Eimeria tenella
GCCGCTGCGGCTAGCTGCTGCAGCCGTTTGCTGCAGCTAGCTGCTGCAGCTAGCTAGCCAGCTGCGCATGGGCTACGTGGGGCCCCCCGGGAGCCCCTGGAGTTGCTCTAAGGCCCCCAAATCCTTGGGGCCCCTTGACCCTGGGGGCCCCAAGGCCAAAAGGTTCTTGGGGGCGCCAGTCTGTGGGGCCTCTTAGGGGCCCCTAGGGGACCCCCCAGCGCCTATGGGCGTTGGCCGGGGGGCCCCGGGGCGCCCCTGGGGCCCCCGGGGCCCCCTGAGCTCGTCTTTGGACTCAGCGGGTTCTTGCTGCAGGTGTGGGGCCCCACAGCTGCTGCGGGGCCCCGCAGCAGCAGCACAGAGTTGTGTACACTCATTTGGGGTTTCGTTTGGCTGCAGCTTTTCCCCTGGAGGCTCTGCTGCAGCAGTTCAGCGGGCCGTGGGGCGCTGAGGAGGGAGTTTTGGGGGGTTTAGGAGTTTCGCTGTTTATGAATTAGGAACAATAATTAAAAATGAATTTGAAGGAGGTGTGTGGGTTAGAGGAAGCTGGGGAGGTGCCTAGCTGGGGATACACCGCGTTCGGGGCTGGGGTGTATAGGCGACTCGGGTGTACGTACAGCTCGCGCACGCGGCTTGAGTGTGTTGGGAGTTTTGGGTTTTGTCTTTTGATCAGAAGAATTAAAAAAAAGGGGAATTAGAGGGAAGGCAGCGAAGGAGTTGCTGCTGCATGCCACTGCTGCTGCCACTGCAGCTGCTGCAGCAGCAACAGCTGCTGCTGGTGCTGCAGTGTCTGCGGCGGCAGCAGAGAGGCGGGGGAAGGCGGGAAAAAGCGGAAATGAGTTATTCGTTGCGCGCGAGATTAGGGTTTAGGGTTTGGGCCTAGGGTTTAGGGTTCAGGGTTTAGGGTTTCGGATCCCCCAGGACAGCCAGCGGCAGCAGCCTCGGGCAGACTCTGTGCATGCTAGGAGCTGCTACTGCTGCTGCTGCTGCTGCTGCTCCTTTCTTTCTGTAGCTTTTCTCTTTGAGCTAATTTGTTTTGCTCCTCTAGTGTACGTACACCCCAGCACAAACCCCCGGAGGGTTTAAGACCCCCAGCAGCTGCTTGCTGCTCTTGAGGGTTTATAGCGCTGGTGTGTTGCAGCTATCGGGCCTCCAGCCCCCCCTAAACCCTAAACCCTAAACCCTAAGCACCGACCCTTTGCAGCTCACTGACACCCCGACAGCGCCCCCACTTTCGCCGCCGCGGACGGGACCCTCCCGCAGCAGCAGCAGCAGCAGCAACAGCAGCAGCAGCAGCAGCAGCAGCAGCAGCAGCAGCA
>NW_013542593.1:1372-1499 GCF_000499545.2 Eimeria tenella
AGGCTACTGAAGACCAGCACCTCTGGGCCTAGGGGGCCCCACCTTTAGGAGGGCCCCACCTTTGGGGGGCCCCTTTAGTGGGGGCCCCCTGCTGGGGGCCCCCACTAAAGGGGCCCCCCAGGGGTCC
>NW_013542594.1:0-284 GCF_000499545.2 Eimeria tenella
CTGATGCAGCAGCAGCAAAGAAATGGGTTAAACTGGAAGCAAATTGTAACAAGGAAAGGCGAAGCAGCAGCAGCTAAGCAGCACGGAAGCAGCAGCAAGGGAGCAGCAAAGGAACAATTTAAATTATTAAATAAATAAATTGCAAGGATGTAAAAACAAATAAAACAAAACCCTCACCTTCCGCAGTCAAAACTGTCCAGAAAAGCAAGAGCAGCAAAACGAGCGGAGGTGAAGTCCTCCAGAAACGCAGCAGCAACTGCAGCGTCTTGCTGCTGCTGCTGCTG
>NW_013542594.1:383-603 GCF_000499545.2 Eimeria tenella
TGAAGTACCGGGAAGAAAAGAAAAGAAAAGAAGCAGCAGGAGAGGACTTAGTTGGAAAAAAAAGAAAAAGAAAAATGGCATCTTTGGAAAGTTTGGAAAAAGAAACGGAGACACTTAAAGCAGCAATTGCGCAGCTTGCTGGAGAAAGGGCCCTCATGCTGGGCAGCCGCCGCAAACCCGAGGGGACTCTCCAGCGGGCGGGGGCCCCCCGCGGGGGGCC
>NW_013542594.1:675-988 GCF_000499545.2 Eimeria tenella
AGCAGCAGCAGCGGTGGCGGCTGAAGCGGCTGCGGCGGACTGCTGGGCCAGAGTGGGACACGGAGGAGGAGACTGAAGGGGAAGCAACAAAGGAGACAGCTGGAGAGACGGAGACAGAAAAGGAGACAGAAAAGGGAAAAGCAGCAGCAGCAGCAGCAGCAGCAGGAGAGGCGGAGACAGAGCCAGCGAAGCAGCAGAGGGACCCGGGGAGTGCAGCAGACAAAAGCGACGAAAACAGCCCAAACCAGCCCTCCCCACCCCCAGAAGCAGCAGCAGCAGCAGCAGCAGCAGCAGCAGCAGAGCGCTCCCCGCC
>NW_013542594.1:1113-2875 GCF_000499545.2 Eimeria tenella
CGCAGCAGCAGCAGCAGCAGCAGCAGCAGCAGCAGCAGCGAGCCCCGGGAGCGCAGCAGCATACGCGCGGCGGCGGGCCGCGCGGGTGCGGGAGATGCGCGTAGTGCCGCACTGCCAGTGCCCCGCAGAAGTGAAGGTGCGGTACTTGAAAGAGGGTGGGGTTGTTGTTATTTTGGGGGGCCCCCACTCGGGGGCCTGCTGGGCCGCGCGGGGCCGCAGCTACAAAACGCCTGCTGCAGCAAAAGACTTCATTTGGAGACACTCTTACCTGTCTCCGGGGGCCCTCAGTCTTTGCTTCCAGTCCCCAGACTTGGCCCTCCAGCTGGCCCGCGAGGGGCCCCCCCCCCTTGCTGCTGCGCCGCCCCGCGCGGCCATTGAGCACTGCCTCTACGCAGCCCGCAAGCAGCAGAGGGGCCCCCCTGCTGCTGCTGCTGCTGCTGCGGAGGGGGAGGGAAGCCTCCAGCTGCAGGCGGGGGCTGCGGGCGCAGGGGCAGGGAGGGGGCTGGGCGGCAGCAAGGAGCAGGAGGCAGGTGCAGCAGCTGCTGCTGCTGCAGGTGCTGCTGCGCCTGCTGCTGCTGCTGCTGCTGCTGCAGGTGCTGCTGCGCCTGCTGCTGCTGCTGCTGCTGCTGCAGCGGGATGCGACGGGGGGGAGGCAGCAGCAGCAGCAAATGGACACGGGAGGCCCCCGGACCCGTACGTCCTACAGGCCCTCAGCACCCTCGAGCCCCTGAGGGGCCCCCCTAGTGGGGGGGCCCCCCTCCCGAACCGCCACTGCAGGAGGGGCCTCGCTCGCGCTGCACTTGCTGCCAGGGGGGCCCCCGGGGGCCCCTCCAGGAAGTCTTCGCGGCTGCGGGACCTGTTGCTGCGGCAGCAGCCCAAAGCAACTTCCAAGAAGCCCGCCAAGGGGGGCCCCCGGAATAAGGGAAAGGGGGGGCCCGCAGGCGAGGCAGAGGGGGGCCCCAAGGAGCCCACAGCAAACGAGGGGGCCCCAACTGATAAGACTGAGACTACGGGGGCCCCTAGTGATAGGGCTGAGACTACAGAGGCCCCCAGTGATAGGGCTGAGACTCAGGGGGGCCCCAGTGATAAGGCTGAGACTACGGGGGCCCCAAGTGATAAGGCTAAGACTACGGGGGCCCCCAGTGATAAGGCTGAGGCTACGGGAGGCCCCAGTAATAATGGTGAGACTACGGGGGTACCCAGTGATACTGCTGAGACTACGGGGGCCCCCCGCAAAGGAGGGTCTGAAGCGGGGGGGGGGGCCCAAGAGGCATCCGAGGGGGCCCCTGAAGGGGGCCCCCCAGGGGACTCCGCAGAGGCCCGCGTGGACAGCAGCAAAACGACAGAAGGACAGGAAGCTTCACAGGTACCAGAGGGGCCCCCAAATGGCCCTGAAAGCGCAGCAGGGGCCCCCACGGACTCCCCTCCCGTGGGGGCCCCCACGGGGAGGGGCCCTCAGGGGGGCCCCCCAGCAAACCCAGAAGGACCCACTTCTAAGGGGCCCCCTGAGGATGCTGCCTGGCCAG
The DNA here is from genome assembly GCF_000499545.2 of Eimeria tenella. Classification (NCBI taxonomy): domain Eukaryota; phylum Apicomplexa; class Conoidasida; order Eucoccidiorida; family Eimeriidae; genus Eimeria; species Eimeria tenella. The sequence continues at coordinate 2,640 of NW_013542594.1, forward strand.
CTTTGGCTGCTTACTTTCTGCGGCAGGCGCGCCGAATTGAAGAAGATCAGGAGGGCCTCGTGGGGGCCCCCCTCTTGGGGGCCCCAGGGGGCCCCCAGGGGCCCCACAGCAATCAAAGCAATCAAGGGGGCCCCCAGGAAGACCAAGACAAACAGCGCGAAGGTACTTTCAACACTTTAGAGGGTACTGCTCTGGAAGGGGGCCCTGCGGGGCTGGCGGGGGGGCGGGGAGGATAA
>NW_013542595.1:0-254 GCF_000499545.2 Eimeria tenella
AGCAGCCTCCCCAGCAGCAGCAGCAGCAGCAGCAGCAGGAGCAGCAGGAGGCAGCAACTTGTCTCCTTCTGCTGCAGCAGCTCTGGGCGTAATAAAAAGTTCTTATTCTAATTTGCTGCAGCGCAGCAAATCTCTGAAGATATTTGCTCACAACCAGCAGATCAGCAGCAAACTGATCCCCGCAAGAGCAGCAGCAGCAGCAGCAGCAGCAGCAGCAGCAGCAGCAGCATCCAAACGCGCCGCCACCCCCCCCC
>NW_013542595.1:777-1715 GCF_000499545.2 Eimeria tenella
TCGCCTCTAGTGTGTCGCTGGCTAGCCGCTCCGCCTCGTCAATTGCATGCAGCAGCCGCTGCTGCTGCTGCTGCTGCTGCTGCTGGTGCACCTCCCAGTTGCTGCTGCTTTCGCATTCCGAGGTATCGTCCTTCGACCTGCTGCTGCTCCTGCTGCAGTTGCTGCTGCTGCTGCTCTTGCTGCTTCCGCTGCTGCTGCTTCTGCTGCTGCTGTTACTGCGGCCCCTGCTGCTGATCCTGCTGCACGCGCCATCTACCTGCTCAGCGCATCTGCTGCTGCTGCTGCTGCTGCAGCTTTGAGTTTGCTGCTGATGGCTGCTGTAGCTGTCCTCCCGTTTGTCTCTGCTGCTGCTGCGGCTGCAGACTCTGCTACTGCTACTGCTTCTGCTGCAGGCGCCATCTACCTGCTCAGCGCACTTGCTGCTGCTGCTGCTGCTGCTGCTGCTGGTGTTTCGAGTTTGCTGCTGATGGCTGCTGCAGCTGTGTTCCCGCTCGCTCCTGCTGCTTCTGCGGCTGCAGATTCTGCTGCTGCTGCGGCTGCAGACCCTGCTGACGCTGGGGCTGCACATTTTGCTGCTGCTGCTGCTGCTGCAGATTCTGCTGCTGCTGCGGCCGCGGATTCTGCTGCTGCTGTGGCTGCAGGTTCTGCTGCTGCTGCTGCTGATGCTGCTGACAGACAGATCACTCTGTGCGCCTCTATGTACTGCTGCTGCTTCTTCTGCTGCTGCTGCTGCTGCGCTAGCGGCTGCCTCTGCTGCTGCAGCGCTGTCTCTGGCGAATGAAGACATTATGAAACTCCTGTTGCTGCTACTGCTGCTGCTGCAACTGCTGCTACCGTTGCCGTTGCTGCTACTGTGGGCGATGCTGTTGCTGTGTGGCTGCTGCTGCTTTGACTGCTGCTGCTTCCACGGCTGCTGCCGTTGCTGCTGCCGTTGCTGC
>NW_013542595.1:1750-2032 GCF_000499545.2 Eimeria tenella
GCTGCGACACTGCAGCCCCTGCTGCTGCTGCTGGTGTTGCAGGAGCAGCAGCAGCGCAGGCAGCACCAGCCGAATGAGCGGGGATTCAAAGACACTGCAGCACTGGCGCTGCTGCTGCTGCCACTGCTGCTGCTGCCACTGCTGCTTCTGTTGCTGCTGTTGTTGCTACTCACGTGGCTGCAGTTGTTGCCACTAAGAGGATTACGGGCTCAGCTGCAGCCCCTGCTGCTGCTGCTGCTGCTGTTGGTGCTGCTGCTGCTGCTGCTGCTGCTGCTGCTGCTG
>NW_013542596.1:0-281 GCF_000499545.2 Eimeria tenella
CTCATCACCTTCGCTGCAGTCTAGGGAAGGGCAAACCGCAGTCGCTGCTGCTGCTGGGGCACAGCGGCGCCGTAGAGCGCGAGGAAGCAGCAACAGTATAAGTGGGAGGAGCAGCAGCAGCAGCAGCAGCAGCAGCTGCTGCTGCTGCTGCTGGAGGAGGGTCAGTTTCCGCGCCGTACGGGTCTGCTGCTCGGAAACTCATGGGAGGACACGCAGCAGTGCGAGGCGCTGCTGCAGCGACAGCAGCTGGCGCTGTAGTTGCTGCAGCAGCGGCTGCTGCT
>NW_013542596.1:335-493 GCF_000499545.2 Eimeria tenella
CCCGTTGCTGCGCTGCAGCTGCTGCCTCCTCCTTGACGCTTCTGTCAGTTTGTTCAGCTGCTGCTGCGAGGCCGTTGGGCTTCAAGTGTTGCTGCTGCTGCTGCAGGCGGTCCGCGTCTGGCCTCTGCTGCTGCTGCTGCTGCTGCTGCTGCTGCTGC
>NW_013542596.1:593-772 GCF_000499545.2 Eimeria tenella
ACAGCCACCAGGCCCTCTCCACCTCTAACATTAAACAAGGAGACAACTTCATGTTTCCCAAGGGCCTCCTCATTAAGAAGGAAATGACAGCCCTCACTTCAGCTTCAGTGGGGGGCCCCCCCGGGGGGGCCCCGGGGGCCCCAGGGGGGCCCCCCGGGGGCCCCCCCGGGGGGCCCCCC
>NW_013542596.1:831-1152 GCF_000499545.2 Eimeria tenella
TGCTGCTTCGGCCTCGCTGCCTCTCTGGCCCACAGCAGTCCATTGGGGCCTCGCCATGCATGCGCCCTGCTGCTGCTGCTGCTGCTGCGGCTGCGCTGCATACGGGGGCCCTGGGGCCTCGGGGGCCCCGGGGGCCCCCGGGGGCCCCCCGGGGGGCCCCACAGGTTCAGCAAAAGATATTAGCCGCGGCTCTAGTGTTTGCTGCAGCGAGGAGGCTTCAGAGGGCCCCGGGCTGGAGAGAGACCCCCCCGCTGCTGCTGCTGCAGCTCCTGCTGCTGCTGCTGCGCTGGGCAGCAGCGGCTGCTGCTGCAGCTCGAAGGC
>NW_013542596.1:1281-1486 GCF_000499545.2 Eimeria tenella
GGGTCCTGCAGCTCCTGCTTTATCCGCTTCCTGCTGGGGGGGGCCTTTCGCCGAGAACTTCGCCGGTACTTCCGAGGAGACAAAGAAGGAGATTCAACTTCTTGCTGCTGCTCGCAGTCTGCTGCTTCGAGTTCAGTGCGTGCTGCTCTGCGGGCCGGTGCGCCTTCTGCTGCTGCTGCTGCTGCTGCTGCTGCTGCGGCTGGGG
>NW_013542596.1:1600-1790 GCF_000499545.2 Eimeria tenella
AGCATCTGCGGCGCTGCAGCAGCAAAAGGGCCCCCAGCAGCAACTCAAGGAGAGGACTGGCAGCAGCAGCAGCAAGAAGTTGGTGGAGCCATGCGGCTGCTGGGCTGTACAGACAGCTGCGGCGAGGGGGAGAAGCCGCAGCCGCCCGCTGCTGCTGCTGCGCTGCTGCGCGGCTGCGCTGCTGCAGTGC
>NW_013542597.1:0-202 GCF_000499545.2 Eimeria tenella
TGCTGCTGCTGCTGCTGCTGCAGCTTTTCTTGAGCAGCAGGGCCCCCCACAATCTCCCAGCAAAGGCGGTGGAGCCACGGGAGGCCCTCTCTCTCTTCTTGCTGCTGCTGCAGCTGCTGCTGCAGCAGGCTGCCCAAGCCCGGCAAGGTGACCCTGGGGACAGCAGCAGCAGCAGCTGCTGCAGCAGCAGGAACAAGACGGT
>NW_013542597.1:302-517 GCF_000499545.2 Eimeria tenella
CGGCACTGGCCGAGTCTCCGGCCCAAAGTAAAACGCGTGCTCCGGGGACACCAACAAAAAACGAGCCACCTCCTCCCTGCGCAAACCCTAAACCCTAAACCCTAAACCCTAAACCCTAAACCCTAAACCTCAGGTCTCCGAACGTCCCTGGCCGCAAATCCCGATCGGCAAGCCCCAAACGCTCGCTGCAAAGCCGAGCCTCCCCAAGCCCCGAG
>NW_013542597.1:617-1300 GCF_000499545.2 Eimeria tenella
TTTGCCGGAGGCAGCACGCGGGTAGCTGCAGCGGAACTGTCGGCAGCTGCAGCACACAGCAGCAGCAGCAGCAGCAGCAGCAGCAAAGATCTCGTGCTGCTGTCTTCTGCTGCTCTCAGTTTCGCTTTTATCTCTTTCTCTTAAAGAGACAAAAGATTCACCTGCTGCAGGTTGGCTGCTGCCCTGCTGCAGCAGCAGCTGCAGGTTCTGCTGCAGCTCTGCTGCTGCACTCGCGCCAGCTTCCGGGGGGCCCCCAGGGGCCCCCAAGTCCGCGGGGGCAGCCAGCAGCAGGGCCTCCAGGGGGGCCCCCCTAGAAGTGACCCCATGGGCCCTAAAGTATTCAGCAGCAGTTTGCTGCGACAAGAAGACGGGGGGCCCCCTGGGACCTTGGGGGCCCCCAGAGGGATGCTGCAGCAGCTGCTGCTGCTGCTGCTGTTGCTGCTCGTGCCGCTGGTTTTGCTCGTGCTGCTTCTGCTGCTGCTGCTGCAGCTGCTGCTGCTGCTGCTGCTGCAGCACCGCTGCAGGGAACAGCTGCTTGTCTGCTGCTGCCAGCCGCCGGGCGCAGCAAATCAAACGCGTGGCTTCTATGGGCCCCAAAGCTGGCAGCAGTTCCCCCACGGTCTCCAGCGCTGCTGCTGCTGCTGCTGCTGCTGCTGCGGGGGGCCCCTGCGGGGCTGGGGGGT
>NW_013542597.1:1356-1529 GCF_000499545.2 Eimeria tenella
AGCTCGTACAGCAGCGCAACAGAGGCCCCCAAGTCATGACCTGCTGGCAGCACTTCAGCAACACTGCAGCAAAAGCCTGCAAACAGCTGCAGCAAAATGGACAGGGGGGCCCCCTGGGGGCCCCCCCCGGGGGGTCCCCCTTGGGGGCCCCCCCGCGGGGCCCGCGGGGGGGC
>NW_013542597.1:1547-1809 GCF_000499545.2 Eimeria tenella
CCCCAGGAGGCCCGGGGGGGCCTCCCAGCCCGGAGGGCTCGGGAGGGTCTGCAGTGCTGCTGCTGCTGCTGCTGCTGCTGCTGGGGCCCCACAGTGAGCAGCTAAGCAGCAGCTGCTGTGGGGGCAGCAAAAGAGTGTAGAGACAGAGGAAAGGCCCTCGGACAGCAGCGAGTCGAGGCCCCGCTGCTGCAGCAGCAGCACGGGACCCTGCTGCTGCTGCTGCTGCAGCAGCTGCAGCACCGCTGCTGCTGTAGACTCGGAG
>NW_013542598.1:0-430 GCF_000499545.2 Eimeria tenella
GCTGCGGATGCTGCTGCGGATGCTGCTGCGGATGCGGATGCTGCTGCTGCTGCGGATGCTGCGGATGCTGCGGATTAGATGCTGTTCAGCGTCTTTATTAGCAGCATATCAGTTTCAGATTTATTTACATCTTTGCTGTTTGCTGCTGCACAGGCAGTTGCTGCTGCTGTCTCGCAAATTCGAAAGTATGCAGAGACGCCAAACGGAAAGGCCAACAGCAGCAGCAGCAGCAGCAGCAGGAGCAGCACCAACGGGAGCAGCAGCAACGGGAGCAGTAGCAGTGACGGCAGCAGCAGCAACGGCGAGGGAGGATTTTACATGTTGCTGCAGGGGAAGCAGCTGCTTGCATTCTTAGACCGCTGCAGCAGCAGCAGCAGCAGCAGCACAGCCAGCAGCAGCAGCAACAGCACGAACAGCAGCAGCAATAACA
>NW_013542598.1:463-1336 GCF_000499545.2 Eimeria tenella
GCAGCAGCAGCAGCTCCAGCAGCAGGCTAAGCGCCACATGGCTCGACGTGGATAGGGTTTGTGTCTCCATAGGAAAACGAATAACAGAAATAATGCTGCTGCCAGCAGCAGCAGCAGCAGCAGCAGCGGGCTGCTGCAGCAGCAGCAGCAGCAGCAGCGAAGCAAGTCCCGTTGATTTGGAGGCCCTGGGTCTCGCCTAAAGCTCAAATAATTCTTTTCTGTCTTTTTAATTAATTTAATTTAATTTAATTTAATTGTTTTGTTTTATTTTATTCATTTATTTTATTTATTAATAAAATTACTTTTTAGTTTTTAATCTTTTATTTATTTATTTATTTCTGAGGTGTACGTACACCTCAGAGTACCATTATGGGACAAAATTTGAATTTTTAAAATTAAAAAACTTTTAAATTTAATTTTGAAAATTTATTTTATTTAAATAAAAAGATTCTTTTATAAGCACTGCTGCTGCTGCTGCTGCTGTTGCTGCTGCTGCTGTTGCTGCTGTTGCTGCTGCTGCGATATTTACAAATGCGAAGAAGTAAAATTTCAAAAAATTTATGAAAAGCTTTTGAAGAACAGGGAAATTAAATAAACCCTAAACCCTAAACCCTAAACCCTCGATGAAACGCCGACTCCTATTTGCCTTTTCACCGGGTTGAACGAAGGCTACTCTACCTCACTAAACCCTAAACCCTAAACCCTAAACCCTAGCGACGAGCCGACAAACATGACTGTAAAAATCCAACCAAGCTGAGGAGGCGGAGAGACGCTAGGGTTTAGGGTTTCGGCCCCAAAACCCTAATTTGCGCAGCAGCAGCTGCTGCTGCTGCTGCTTGTGATGCTGCTGCTGCTGCTGCTGCTGCTGCTGCT
>NW_013542598.1:1519-2356 GCF_000499545.2 Eimeria tenella
TCGAAGTCTTCTGCTTCTGCTTCCTTCAGAAAAGCAGCAGCAGCTCTGTTTTGAATTGCAAAGAAAATTAAATTTAAAGTTTTGTAGAACAAAAACAGCAGCAGCAAAGATGTCGCCAGCCGCCCCGCGCGGCGCCTGCGCAAACCCTAAACCCTAAACCCTAAACCCTAAACCCTAAACCTGAAACCCGAAACCCTAAAACTATACCCTAAACCCTAAACGCTGGAGCGTAAGGCAAACCCTCGGACGCGGCGTCTTCAACGTAAGTCGCAAACCCTAAACCCTAAACCCTAGGAAGCCCCCAAAGCCTACCCCCCGTAAACCCTGAACCCTCCCAAACCCCAAATCCCTCCAAACCCTCACTCTATCCAAACCCTAAACCCTAAACCCTAAACCCTCGCTTACTGCAGGTTTCGGACTCGAACTTTCCACTTTCTTTGCTCTTTGCCCCGCGGCAGCAAATAAGGGTTTTGCTTCGAGAGTTTTGCTGCATCTGTGGGGGAGTAGGCCCCGAAGTCTTCTGCTGCTGCTGCTGCTGCTGCTGCTGCTGCAGCAGAGGGCCCCGGCGACTGCGGGTACTCCGCGGGAAGGTAGTAGGCCCCCTGGTCTGCTGCTGCTGCTGCTGCTGCTGCTGCTGGCTGCCCCTGCAGCCCCTCGAGCTGCCTTCTAAACTTCTTCTCGAATCCTCTGCGGCTAGTGTGAGGACTTACTGCTGCTGCTGCTGCTGCTGTTGCTGCTGGTGCTGCTGCTGGTGGAGCTGCTGCTTCGTGCGCTAAAATAGGGTAAGGGGATGGCGGTGCTGCTGCTGCTGCTGCTGCTGTTGCTGCTGCTGCTGCC
>NW_013542599.1:0-391 GCF_000499545.2 Eimeria tenella
GTTCCATTAAATTCATTCATTAGTTGTTTATTTGTCTATTCATCGTGGCCCATTTGTTACCCTGGAGTCTTCCCCCCTCTAAACCCTAAACTCCAAACCCTAGAGTGCCTAGGGTTTCGGGTTTAGGGTTTAGGGTTTAGACCCCTTTGCTGCACTTTGCTGCTCGTCTGCCTTCTCCTTCTTTGTTTTTCTTCGGATTTCTTCTCCTCTTCGTGTCCGCTTCAGTTCGGTTTGTTTAAATGGTCTTTTGAATTGTTTTTGTTTTTATTTTTAATTTATTTTCATTTATTTTTTTTCATTTCTCAAAACCCTCAGGATGTCGAAAGCTTCACCAGCTTCTGCCTCTCCCACTGCGAAGTTTCGCCGCGCGAGGCCCCCGCGTTGCAGCGCC
>NW_013542599.1:438-922 GCF_000499545.2 Eimeria tenella
GCGCAGCATTTGAATAGCCCTTTCGTGTCCTTTAAGTGCTGCCACTTTAATTCTGTCGTCCCTGCTGTGCTGCACAGACAGCTGGAATTGCTGGGTGCCTGCAGCAGCACCAGCTGCTGCTGCTGCTGCTGCTGCTGCTGCTGCAGTGCGGGTTTTGCTGTCTTGAATGCGCGCTGCGAGGGCAGTGGCCGCGGCAGCAGCGGCGTGGTCCCCGGCGGCGGCTGCTGCTGCTGCTGCGTTTGCTGCTTCTGCAGCAGCAGCAGCAACAACAGCAGCAGCGCTGGGGCGCGCCGCCCCACGCCCGCGAGCAGCAGCAGCAGCAGCAAGCTGTCTGTACACCTGAATCAAACCCTGAGCTTCTTCAACTGTCCTTCCACTCAGCAGCTGCTGCGCTACAGCAGCATCAGCAAGTCTTTGCATGCGAATGAAGACCCTTTTGTCTTGGGGGCCCCCGGGGGGCCCCCACCGGGGGCCCCCCCGGGGC
>NW_013542599.1:1030-1170 GCF_000499545.2 Eimeria tenella
CTTCTCCTTCTAAGGGCCCAAAAGGGTAAAACAAACTTTTTATTTCTTCGCGGGAAAAGGCCGGGGGAGGAGCAGCAAGAATTAGAGTGGCAGCAGAAGACAGCAGGAGCCGCCGCTCCTTCACCGAGAGGCCCCCAGCA
>NW_013542600.1:0-727 GCF_000499545.2 Eimeria tenella
TGCGCGGGCTGCTGCTGCTGCTGCTGCAGTAGCAGCAGCGGGTGCTGCTGCGGCGTGGGCAGATGCGGGCTCACCACCTGCTGCAGTGGAACCAGCTGCTGCAGCTGCTGCTGCTGCTGCTGCTGCGGCAGCAGCACACAAAATGGAGCGGGGGGAGGCAGCACTGGCAAAGGCAAAGGGACTGGGTGCTGCTGCTGCAGCTGCAACTGCTGCTGCAGCTGCTGCTGCCACGGGGCTGCAGCAGCAGTAGAAGGAGCAGCACCTGCTCCAGCAGGCGCGTAGCAGCCACCTGGCGGCAGCAGCAGCTGGGGTGCTGCTGCTGCAGTTTGCTTTTCTGCAAGAGCTTGCTGCAGCAGCAGCAGCTGCTGCTGCATGCACACAAGGGCAGCGTGCTGCTGCTGCAGCAGCAACGCCAACTGCTGCGGTGAATCTGAAGGCAGCAGACCACAGCCAGGGGCTGCTGCTGTTGCTGCTGCTGCTGACGGCGCTGCTGATGCTGGTGTGGGCGCTGCAGCGGCAGCGCGAAGATCCAAGGGACTTCCTGTCTCCGCTGCTGCAGCAGCAACAGCAGCAGCAGCAGGATCTGCTGCAGCCGGTGCTGCAGTCACCATTTGCCGCTGCTGCAGCACAGCAGGCAGCTTATAGCTGAAAAGAAATTTTAAGCATAAAAGCTAGGGCCCACAGCAGCAGCAGCAACGGCAGCAACAGCAGCAACAGCAGCAGCAAC
>NW_013542600.1:759-980 GCF_000499545.2 Eimeria tenella
CAGCAGCAGTAGTAATGCAGCAACACCAAAAACAACCGCAGCAACAGCAGCAGCAACAACCACAGCAGCAGCAAAGGCAGGAGCAGCAACAACACTGAAACGGGAAAATGTCTCCTCGCTAACCTCTGCTGTCTGGTCGGTAGTTCCCGCTTGCTTTTGCTGCTTGTGCTGTTGCTGCTGCTGCTGCTGTTGCTGCTGCTGTTGCTGCTGCTGTTGCTGTT
>NW_013542600.1:1042-1523 GCF_000499545.2 Eimeria tenella
CTTCTGCTGCTGTGCCTGCGTCGCATTTTTCTCCTGCTGTAAATCTGCTTGCTGCTGCTGCTGCTTCTGCTGCTCCTGCTGCTGCTGCCGCTGCTCGTGCTGCTGCTGCTGCTGCTCCTGGTAGTGCCTTAAGGAGAGCGGCGGCTGTGCTGTTTCTGGGTCTACGCTTAGAAGCTGCAGCTGCAGCTGCTGCTGCTGCTGCTGCTGCTGTTGCTGCAGGTTGTCCCCCCCAATGGCATCAAAGCAGCAGCAGCTTTCAGGTGTCGGGCTCCTCTTGTCTCTGCCGCCGCTGCCGTTGCAGATGCTGCAGGTGTTGCTGCTGCTGCTGCTGCAGCTGCTGCTGCCAATGCTGCTTCTGCTGCTGCTGCTGCTGCTGCTAGTGGGAGGTGCTGTTGGTGCTGCCAGACACACCGCGGGCGAGGACTGCACTGCACCTTCTGGGTTTGCTGCAGCAGCAGCAGCAGCAGCTTCCGGCTGTGCT
>NW_013542600.1:1595-2342 GCF_000499545.2 Eimeria tenella
CTGAGTCATAGGTTGGTGAGGGGGAACAGCAGCTCCAAGATGCATGCGCTGGGGCCAAGGCTTTTCTCCGCCTTGCTGCTGCAGTTCCCTTTCGTTTGCTGCAGTACTTGCTGCTCCTATTCTTGCTGCCGCTGCTGCTGTTGCCGGTCCTGATGCTGTTGTCGCTGCCGCTGCCGCTGCTGCTGCTGCTTCTGCTGCTGCTGCTGCTCATACTGTTGCTGCGCCTCTGGCGGCCTTTGCAGAGTTTGCTGCTGCAGCAGCTTAATGAAGCCATGCTGCTGCTCTCAGCAGCAGTAGCAGCAGTGTCTGAACTACCAGCAGCAGCAGCAGCAGCAGGACCCCGGTTGCGCAGTGCCGCAGCACCTTCTTGGTCCTGCTGCTGCAGGGAACAAGCTCCCTGCTGCTGCTGCTGTTGTTGCTGCTCACTTTCTGCAGCCCCGTGGGGCCCTCGACTCGCGCTGCAGCAGCAGGCGGCCTCTGTCTGCTGCTGCAGGTGCTGCTGCTGCTGCTGCTGCTGCTGCTGCTGCTGCGGACCCTCTATGCAGTGGTCAGGTCGCTGCTGTTTCTGCGGCTGCTGCTGCTGCTGCTGTGGTTCTGCAGCAGCAGCAAATGGGAGGCTGCTGCTGGGATGTACTTGCACTTTTTCAGAGCCCAAGAGACTCAGAGCTGGAGGAGACAGAGCTTCTTCTGCTGCTCCGCAAGGCAGCAGAAGCGGGTACCCTGCTGCTGCTGCTGCTGCTGCTGCTG
>NW_013542600.1:2442-2644 GCF_000499545.2 Eimeria tenella
TTCTGCATGCAAAGTCTCTCTTTCTGCATGCGTTTTGTTTGCCAAAACTCCTCTGTCTCTTTCTCTCAAATACATTTCCGTGACCCAACGCGCAGAAGGCAAACTCAACATCGCCGCGGTCTCCATCGCCCTAAACCCTAAACCCTAAACCCTAAACCCTAAACCCTAAACCCTCGAGCCCCAGCCCGCTAGCGAAACCCCA
>NW_013542600.1:2744-3066 GCF_000499545.2 Eimeria tenella
TAATCACAAAACACCAAACGCCACACCCGAAACCCTGAACCCTAAACCCTAAACCCTAAACCCTAAACCCTCGGCGCGACGACGCAGCGAACCCCAAACCCTAAAGCCCGAACCCCCAACGCCAAACCCCCAACCCCAACTCCCCAACCTCCAACCCCCAACCCCAAACCCTAAACCCTAAACCCTAAACCCTAGCTCACCGCACATACTCCGAAGTGTAGTATTTGTCGAAGACGCTGCCCACGTTGCTGCGGATCCAAGCGCCAGCAATTGCTGCTTGTCTTCTTCCCCTGTCAGTGAGTCTATAGAGAGAATTGTGGCG
>NW_013542600.1:3166-3317 GCF_000499545.2 Eimeria tenella
TCTGAATTCTCCAGACCAAACTGCTGCTGCTGCTGCTGCTGCTGCTGCTGCTGTTGTTGTTGTTCCCGCTCCTGCGTCCGGCGGCGCGTCCGCGCCCCCCGCAGACCCGCTCGCAGGTGCCCCCGAAGGCTCACACCCCTGCTGCTGCTGC
>NW_013542600.1:3417-3650 GCF_000499545.2 Eimeria tenella
TTCGCTGCCGTCGCTGTCATCTCCTGACTCATCCTGCAGCACATCTCCTTCAGGCACTTCTGCTGCTGCTGCCGCTGCTGCTGCTGTTGCTGCTGCTGCTGGTGCTGCCGGGGCTCCTGCAGGAGAAGCAGCGGCAGCAGCATTTTCCGAGGAAACGACGTAGGAAGGGACGGCGTGCTGCTGCTGCTGCTGCTGCTGCTGGCTGCTGGCAGCAGCAGCAGCAGACGCTGCTG
>NW_013542600.1:3697-4045 GCF_000499545.2 Eimeria tenella
AGCAGAGGCGTCCTCGTGAGAAGTTGCCGAATAGATGCGCTCCGAATCCTGCTGCTGCTGCTGCTGCTGCTGTGCGAGGCCATGCATTTCTCTGTGCTGCTGCAGCTGCTGCTCAACCCGCTGCTGCTGGCACCAGAGCAGCTGCAGCTGCTGCTGCAGCAGCTCTTGCTGCTGTAGCCGCTGCAGGTGCAGCAGCTGCATGTTTTGGTAGTCATTCTTCTCTTTCTGCTGCTGCTGCTGCTGGTCGTTTGGTGTGTCTGCAAGGGTCTCTTGGTGCAGCAGCTGCAGCAGCAGTTGCTGCTGCTGCTGCAGCTGTCGCTGCTGCTGCTTGAGCAGCAGCAGCTGCTG
>NW_013542600.1:4097-4699 GCF_000499545.2 Eimeria tenella
TGCGGCTCTAAAGGCTTGTTGATCAGCTGGGGCACCAGTCGCACCTGAAAGCAGAAAGAGTTATCCTCTAGGGTTTAGGGTTTAGGGTTTAGGGTTTTGCATATGCGGCCGCAAGGCCTGCGCCCAAGATGCATCCTTCCTAGCTCACCACATAGCTCTCGCTCCCTATATCCTCCAATCTAGGGTTTAGCATTTAGGGTTTAGGGTTTAGGGTATGAGGTTTAGACTTCTGGGTTCAGCATTAAGCGTATAAAGTTCATTCTCGAGGCTCTCGGGGCCCGCATTCAGCATACACGCCAAAAGGTTTAGGGTTTAGGGTTTAGGGTTTAGGGTTTAGGGTTTAGGGTTTACGGCGTGGAGGAGGTCGTGGTTTGAGTGGGCCCTGCGGACAATGGGCTGCCACGCGTTGCTGCTGAGGGTTATATTCCAAGGACAAACACTTTTTACGAAGCTGAATTTGCTGCTGATGTTTCCTGTCAAAGGGTCTCTGCGAGTATACCAAACTATTTGGCAGTTGTGGATTTTGCTGAACGCCAGCTGCTGCTGCGCTGCTGCTGCTGCTGCTGCTGCTGCTGCAGCAGCGGAGGGGGAGGGGCCGGGCG
>NW_013542601.1:0-185 GCF_000499545.2 Eimeria tenella
GTTGCTGCTGCGGCTGCTGCTCCTGTTGGTGCAGCTCCTGCTGCTGCTGCAGCACGTGGTCTTGGTGTGTCTGCTGCTGCAGCTCCTGTTGCTGCAACCCAGAGAGCTTCCTCTGTATCTTCCGCGGCTGTCTCTGCTGCTGCTGCCGCCGGATCTCTCCCCTTTCATGCTGCTGCGGGTCCCGC
>NW_013542601.1:198-846 GCF_000499545.2 Eimeria tenella
GCTGCTGCTGCTGCAGCTCTTGCTGCTGCTGCAGCTGCTGGCCCGTCTGGTCGCACACATCAGCGCCGTAGCCTTCGGCTGGTGTGTGAAGGGCCCTAGGGAGGCCCCCCGCAGGGGCCACTGCTGAAAGCCCTGCAGGGGCCCCTTGGGGGGCCCCCGGGGGGGCCCCTTGGGGGGCCCCCAAGGGCCTCCAAACAAAAGGTACCATTCCATTTTGGGGCTGCAATGAGAAGCAGCTGGGGGCTGGTAGTTTAAGAATACTTGCTGCGTTGCCTTCTAACTCGAGGGGCCCCCTGGGGGCCTTCGAGGGTTCCGTGTGGCTGCTGCACCACAGAGTCAGCAGCTGCTGCAGCTGCTGCTGCTGCTGCAGCGGGTTCCACTGAGATGCAGGCAGCAGCTGCAGCTGCTGCAGCTGCTGCTGCAGCAGCAAACACCGAGAGTCCTCATGCCCCACAGGCCAGGGGGCCCATTGGCCTTCCCCCATAGCGCTGAAAGTCTTTCCTCTTTCTCTTTTAAAAACTAACAACTTATCTAAAGGCACAATGCCCATTGAGATGCTGTTCTTGCTGCTGCTGCTGCTGCTGCTGCTGCTGTCGCCGCCGCTGCTGCTGCCGCTGCTGTTACTGCTGCCGTTGCTGCTGTTGCTGC
>NW_013542601.1:895-1124 GCF_000499545.2 Eimeria tenella
CCCTCTCTGCTGCAGCGCCGTCGCTCCACAGCAGCGGCAAGTACACAGATTCGAGTTCCCGTAGCGAGAGGTCCATTTCTTGCTGCTGCAGCAGCACAGCAGCCTGCTGCAGCTGCTGCAGCTGCTGCGCGCGCTTCTGCATGTCGCCACTCAGGCCAGCTTGAGGAGCAGCAGCAGCAGAAGCCGCAGCAGCAGCACGATAAGACGCCGAAAGCTGACGCCCCTCTTT
>NW_013542601.1:1313-1587 GCF_000499545.2 Eimeria tenella
TGGCCTCTGTTGGGGCTGCAACATATGCTGCTGCTCCCGCTGCTGCTGCATGTTCTGCTGCTGCTGCTGCTGCACCGAAAGTGGCTGCTGGAACTGCTGTTGAGGCAAGTCCAGCTGCTGCTGGTGAAGCTGCTGCTGCTGCTGCTGCGGCTGAGTCTGGGTCGCGTGGTGCAGCAGCGTCTGGGCACCGTTTAAAGAGGGAGGCATATCCTGCAGCAGCTGCTGCCGTGGCTGCTGCAGGTGCTGCTGCTGCTGCTGCTGCTGCTGCAACAGC
>NW_013542601.1:1661-1952 GCF_000499545.2 Eimeria tenella
ATCGCTGCTGCACCTGCTGGGGCAGCAGCAAAGATTCCCCAGCAGCAGAGGACTTCCACCTGGGGGCTGGGGACTTCCATGGCGCTTTGCGCTTTCGATCTGTGGGGGCCCCCGTTGTCCCGGTGCCCCTGGGGCCCCCGGGGGCCCCCCGGGCCCCACAGCTCCCGGGGGCCCTCGGGGCCCCAGGGTCTCCCGGGGCCCCTGGGGCCCCTGGGGCCCCTGGGGCCCCTGGGGCCCCTGGGGCCCCCGGGGCCCCTGGGGCCCCCGGGGCCCCCGGGGCCCCCCGGGCCC
>NW_013542601.1:2046-2220 GCF_000499545.2 Eimeria tenella
CCTACTTCTTCTACTACGCAACTGCTGTCGTCATCACTGCCCACGTCACTGTCGCCATTAGCTGCGCTGCGGTCGCCGTGCTGCTCACCAGAGGTGTTGGCAGCCAGCTCGAGGAACTCAGACACCTAGTTTGAGCCAAACCCTAAACCCTAGGGTTTAAGGTTTAGGGTTTAG
>NW_013542602.1:0-1252 GCF_000499545.2 Eimeria tenella
TCCGAAAACAGCAGCAGCAAACAGCGCGTCAGCTGCAGCAGCAAGTTGCTGCAGCCAGTGAACTCCTTGTGCAGCGACTGCGCAACTTGCCGCCGCAGCTTCCCACTCAAAGACCCCATCAGCGTGTTGTTTTCCTGTAGCAGCAGCAGCAGCAGCAGCAGCAGAATGTAGCGGCAGCAGCACGCTGCAGCAGCAGCTCTTCGCGCTGCCAGCGCCTACGCAGATGATGGAAGCAGTTATGCGTGGCTCCAGCTCCAGCTAGCCAGTAGAACAGCTAGCCAGCTAGCTAGATAGCTAGCTACATAGCTAGCTAGCTGGCTGGCTGGCTAGCTGGCCAGCTAGCTAGCTAGTCAGCTAGACAGCTAGCTAGCCACCAAACCAGCCAGCCACCTAGCTAGCTAGCTAGTCAGCTAGCTAGCTAGCCAGCAAACCAGCTAGCCAGATAGCTTGCTAGCTAGCCATCTAGCTAGTTAGCTAGCTAGCCAGCTAGCTAGCTAGCTCTAGGTCCTTACCTCGTTAAGCTCTAGTGAGATCTCGAGGAGAACCCCAAGGAAGACGCACGCAGAGACGAAGGCCTGCTGCTGCTGCGCAGGCGGCAGCAGCTGCTGCTGCTTCTGCTGCTGCTGCACCAGCGCAGCAAATTGCTGCGGGTCAGCTGTGGGGTCGTTGAGGTCTGGGCTCTGCAGCAGCCCGTCTACAGGAAGCCCAGTGGCTCCTGAGGCTAGCTGCAGCAGCAGCTGCCTTGCTGTTGCTGCAGCTGCTGCTCCAGTTTTGCTGCAGCAGCACATTGCTGCCAGGCACTGCGAAGCCTTCATCAGCAGCGAGAACGCGGGCACATTCGACTGCTGCGCTGCTGCTGCAGCAGCTGCTGCTGCAGGAGGCAGCAGCAGCGCGTCGTGCTGCTGCTGCAGTGTGGGCTGCTGTATCAGCTGCAGCACGCACCGCTGCAGCAGCAGCTGCTGCTGCTCGTCCCAGCTGGAGTGCCAGTTCTTCTTAACAGACTCCAGCAGCAGCTGCAGCGCAACAAGTTTTGCTGCTTCATCATATCTGCGGTAGGTGTCTGCAGCAGCTTCCGTGGCAGCAGCGTTCTGCTGCTGCTGCTGCAGCTTCTGCTGCTCCTCCTGCTGCAGCAAAGCGAAAGTCTTGCACTTGACCGACAGCGGCGGGAAGACCGCAAAAGGGTGCAGCAGCCACTGCAGCAGCTGCTGCAGCTGCGGCTCCTGCTGCAGCTGCAGCAGCCACTGCGTGGCTT
>NW_013542602.1:1352-1477 GCF_000499545.2 Eimeria tenella
TAAATAAATGATGTAAAATATACAAAATATAAACATATTTATTGCACTAGTAGGTGGAGGTACACCCGAGCTGCAGCTGGGGGCCGCAGGGCTGGGGTGTCTGTACACCTGGGCCTGTGGGTTTT
>NW_013542602.1:1577-2438 GCF_000499545.2 Eimeria tenella
TCTGCAACTCTCTGCAGCACCTCGCGAGGCAGCCCAGCACCGAAGGCCTGCTGCTGCTGCTGCTGCTGCTGCATTTCAGCGGCCCCGCGTCATAGAAAGCAGGTGGGCAGCAGGGGGAGCAGCAGCAGCTGCTGCTGCTGCTGCGGTTGTAGTTGCTGCTGCGCAGCAAATGTTTTCTGCTGCTGGCCTCGAGAGGCCAAGCAGCAGCGAGAAGTCGCAAGCCGAGCAGTCTACAGAGCCGTGCTGCTCTTGCTGCTGCTGCTTTCACAGCAGCAGCAGCAGCTGCTGCTGCCGCTGCTGCGGCCGAAGATCCGGCGCTGCTGTGTAGCTGCTGCTGCCGCAGCAAAAGGCAGCAACAAGACAGCAATCAGTGGGATAGAGCTGCGGCCATTGGGTTTCTCTTCAAGGCGGAGATTTCCTGCTGCAGCTGCTGCTGCCGCCGCTGCTGCTGCTGCTGCTGCTGCTGCCACTATACACCTCACGTCCTTTAGGTGCTATATCATCATGAGTTGACAAAGAAAAGAAAGAATTATCTTCTGTTTATTGCCCCACAGCAAAAGCAGCAAAAATCGAGGCTTTCTGCATGCGGCACGCAGCCCCAACTCTGCTGCTGCTGCTGCTGCTGCTGCTGCCGGCTGTTGGCTTCCATATCTTTGTGAATTTTACCCCACAACGGCTCAATTTCAAAATTTTTAATTGAATTAAATTAAATTAAATTTAATTTAATTTAAAATTTATTTATTCAAATTATCTCCAGCCAGTTCTGTGGCGCAGCTCATGCGCTGCCGCCTTGGATCATTTGCTTCCTTGAAATTATTTAATAGCAAGTCGCCACGCAGGCAGCAGCAGCAGCAGCAGCAG
>NW_013542603.1:0-364 GCF_000499545.2 Eimeria tenella
AGCAGCAGCAGCAGCAGCAGCAGGGGCCTCGCTGGCGCTGCCAGACCTGCGAGGGGGGCCCCCCCCCTCCCCCTCAGGGGCCTCCATGTCTGTGACAGTTATTGTGAAGGGGGGCCCCCCATGAATGGTTAAGTGCTTCTGTTCTCCGCGCTGCACCCAGGGGCCCCTGCTGCTGCTGCTGCTGCTGCTCTTCCCCGCTGCTGCTGCTGCGAGAGGCGCCTCCGCCACCGTGTTGCACTTCCTGCTCCTCCGCGGCTCAACTCCCCCCTTCTGCTGCTGCTGCTGCTGCTGCTGCTGCTCGGGCAGCGCGCGCCGTCCCTGCTGCTGCTGCCCCTGCTGCTGCGGCTGCTGCTGCTGCTGCTGC
>NW_013542603.1:464-633 GCF_000499545.2 Eimeria tenella
CGGTTGTGTCGGTGACGAGAATGTTGCTGAGTTTGACGTCTCTGTGCAGAATGCTGCAGCTGTGGACATGTTCAAGACCAGCAGCAACTTGTTCAAAAAGCCTTACAACTTCGGGCCTCGTGAGGGGCCCCCCCCTGCGTTTGCTGCGGCGGGGGGGGGGGGGGGGGGG
>NW_013542603.1:727-989 GCF_000499545.2 Eimeria tenella
GCTGTCGCTGTTGACTGCCACAGCGCAAACCTCGTTGAGGCCTCTAAACCCGAATTCAGTGTTTAACTCGTGGTAGCAAATATAAAACCCTAAAACGCAGTCTAAAGTCCACTGGCCTTCAAACACTAATCTTTCCCCATCCGCCAGGAGGCCCCACCCGTGCCGCCGCTGGCCCCGCACTTCTCCGTAGTAAAAGTACCAGCTGCTGCTGCTGCTGCTGCTGCTGCTGCTGTTGCTGCTGCTGCTGCTGCGCGCGCCCCCG
>NW_013542603.1:1089-1394 GCF_000499545.2 Eimeria tenella
AGGGCCCCCCGGGGCCCCCGGAAAGACCAGAGTGTCCAGAGAACCCCTGCTGCAGTACTCCAGCAGCAGGGCCTCTTCTCCAGGCCTCAAAGAACATTTTCCGTAAACTTTTATTATGTTTGGATGGGGCTGCAAAGCAAAAAGAATATCTGCTTCCAAGTCCCGGTGCTTCACAGCCATGGGGCAGTACCGAAAAAAGTCCACCAGCGGCAAACGCGCCACGTGGCTCTCCCAAGAAGAAGGGCTCCAGCCCCCGGGGGCCCCTGGGGGGCCCCCCGGGGGCCCCCCGGGGGGGGCCCCGGGGG
>NW_013542603.1:1494-1632 GCF_000499545.2 Eimeria tenella
GCGCCAGCTCCGAGTCCCCCGGGGACGGGGGTCCCCCCGGGGGGCCCCCCTCTCCGGGCGGGCAGCCGGACCCGGGGGGCCCCCCGGGGGAGGGGCCCCCCGGGGGGCCCCCCCGGGACGGGGGGCCCCCGCTCCCGC
>NW_013542603.1:1732-1882 GCF_000499545.2 Eimeria tenella
CGACAGGGGGGCCCCCGGGGGCCCCAGGGGCACCTCCGGGGGGGGCCCCCTGTCTATTCGAATGCCCCCAATGTCTGTTACACACATTGCTGCCACAGTGACCCCAGGGGGGCCCCCGGGGGCCCCCGGGGGGCCCCCCGGGGGCCCCCC
>NW_013542603.1:1955-2127 GCF_000499545.2 Eimeria tenella
CCGGGGCTGCGTAGACCAGCCGGCGGGGGACGCAGCGGCGGGCCAAACACTTCACAGAAGACAAACTGCTGCTGCTGCTGCTGCTGCTGCTGTTGCTGTTGCTGCTGATGCTGTTCGTGCTGGTCGCGGAGTCCATTCGACGCGCGTGGCGGGGACCCCGCGGCGGCTGGGG
>NW_013542603.1:2227-2911 GCF_000499545.2 Eimeria tenella
GGGGGGGTTCTGGGGGCACTGGTTGGGCTTTGCTTCTCCTCTTTGGCTTTGCCCGAAGCTTCCCAGCTGGCTGGGGTGCTGGCTTCTGAAAGGGCCCTCCCCTCTGCTGCTGCTGCTGCTGCTGCTGCTGTTCCGGTTGCTGCTGCTCTTGCTGCGGTGTCGCCCTCCGAGCCTCCGTCAGATGAAAAGGCCCCACAAGGCCACGAGGGGACGCTCGTGGGGCCCCCGCTCCCACCCCACCTGCTGCTGCTGCTGCTGCTGCTGCTGCTGCTGCTGCTGCTGCTGGTTTTTTCTTCTGAAGAGGGGGGCCCGGAGCCGCTGGGGGAGCTGCTGCTGCCGCCGAGGGGGGCCCCCTCTGGCCTGAGTGGGGCCTCGAGGGTACTGGGGGGCCCCCCCAGGGGCGAGCGGGGGGCCCCCCCCTCGGCGCCGCTGCTGGAGGCCCCACTGGAGCACAAGAAGTCCCTGGTGAGGCCATGGGGGCGCCCCCGGGGCCCCCCATGGGGCCCCAGGGGGCCCCCCCTTATCTCGGAAGCGGGGCAGCTTTGGGGGCCCCCCTTGCTGCTGCTGTCGCCTCCTCCGTGCTGCGGGGGGCCCCCCAGGTCGAGGGAAAAGGAGGAGACGCTGCTGGCTTCTGAGGAGCGGCTGTCCGCTGCGGGGGGCCCCCTGGGGGCCCCCGCAGGGGGC
>NW_013542603.1:2960-3134 GCF_000499545.2 Eimeria tenella
TTGCTGCTTCTGCTCAAAGAACGAATCAGCCGCATAAAAAAGTTGCTGCTGGTGGGGGCCCTCGAGGGCTCTGTGCGCAGCCGCCGCTCCGGCCGCCGCAAGAAGTGGCTTTGCTCCTGCTGCTGCTGCTGCTGCTGCTGCTGCTGCTGCTGCTGCTCCGCTGCTGCAGCAGAG
>NW_013542603.1:3234-3402 GCF_000499545.2 Eimeria tenella
CCTGCTTTGGGGCTGGAGGGGCCCCCAGGACCTCACAGGCTTGGGCGTGAGAGCAGCAGCAACAGCAGTGGGTCTTGGATTATATCTAAATATCTTGCATGCAACAGTAAGGGGTTTGGGGGCCCCCGCGTTCACCCCCCCGTCGGGGGGGGCCCCCCGGGCCCCCCC
>NW_013542603.1:3502-3629 GCF_000499545.2 Eimeria tenella
GCCTCTCCGTCTCCACGGGGCCCCCGAAGGGGCCCCCCTCAGGGCCCCCCTCGTCCGCCGCACCCTCAGAGAGCGGCTCTGCTGCTGCTGCTGCTGGTGCTGCTGCGGCTGGTGGTGCTGCGGGGGG
>NW_013542603.1:3657-4034 GCF_000499545.2 Eimeria tenella
GCGCCCTTCTTGCTGCTGCGTCTCCTGCTGCCTCCAGGGGGGGCCCCTCGGGGGGGGCCCCCAAATCTGAACCCCTGGGGCTTTGGGTCTCCCCACAACCCGAGGGGCCCCCCGAGGGGCAAGTTGTGGGCAAAGACAGCAGCGAGGGGGCCCCCAGGCAAAAGCTGCTCCAAAGAGAAAGGCTGTGGCCATCTTCTGCCGCTGCTGCTGCTGTTGCTGCTGTTGCTGCTTTTGCTGCTGTTGCGCCCGATGCTGCTGCTAGCGACGCCGCGGACGCGGCGCTGTAGCCGTCGCTGCTGTTGCGACACTCTGCGTCGTGCTGCTGCTCTTGCTGCTGCTGCCCTGCTGCTGCTGCTGCTGCTGCGGCCGCCTCGCCC
>NW_013542603.1:4134-4277 GCF_000499545.2 Eimeria tenella
TGCTGCGCCCGCAGCAGCAGATTTGATGGGCCCTTCAGCACCCCCAAGAGGGGCTAGCCCAGAGCTTCGTCCCATGGTTACAGTTCACAGGGCTGCAACAGCAGAGCAGCAGCAGCGGCAGCAGCAGCAGCAGCTGCAGCAGC
>NW_013542603.1:4377-4530 GCF_000499545.2 Eimeria tenella
TGCCTCTTTTGCTGCTGCCCCGACGCAAACCCTCGCACAAAGGCATCTCTTCTGCTGCTAAGTTCTCCTGAGTTGTGAACTCCGGGAACGTGGCGCCCCGGCGGTACAGTTTGCGCTGCGCTGCTGCTGCTGCTGCTGCTGCTGCTGCTGCTG
>NW_013542603.1:4605-5409 GCF_000499545.2 Eimeria tenella
GGAGGCAGACATGCAGGTCGCATTGCGCTCGCCTTGAGCGCAGCAGCAGCTGCTACTGGGACTCTGCGACTGCTGCTGCTGCTGCTGCTGCAGCTGCGTGCTGCTGCTGCTGCTGCAGACCCCCCGTGCAGCCGCTGCCTCGAGCTTCTGCTGCTGCCGCCGCTGCTGCAGTCGTTGCTGTTGGTGCTGCTGCTACAGGGTGAAGAAGCAGCACCTGCCGCTACTAGCGCACTGCATCTGCTGCTGCTGCTGCGTTTCCGGTGTTCGCTGCCCCTGCTGCTGCTGCTGCTGCTGCAGTGAGCGGCAGACGGGGGGCCCCCGCAGCAGCTGCTGCTGCTAGGGCCCGCTTCAACGAAGAGGGAAGTTCGAGGCTGCCTTGGATGCAGCAAAAGCGTATAAGACGCAGCAGCAGCAGCAGCCGCTCCTGCTGCTGCTGCTGTTGCTGCGCGGGGGCTGCAGCAGCAGCAGCAGCAGAAGGCCCGATCGAAACGGCAGCACACTCTGAGCCAATAGTAAAAAGCGCAGCAACGGGGGTCTGCAGCTGCAGAGCCCTGAGCAGCAAACCCTAAACCCTAAACCCTAAACCCTAAACCCTCAGGGAGGGCAAGGCCGAGAGGGCCTAGAGTGTAGCAGCTGCTGCAGCAGCAATTGCTGCTTCTTTCTTTCTTTAATATCAAGCTGCTCTCTTTTTAGTATTTTTTTGTCTCTAAGGCTCAAGGACGCAGAGGCAAGGGGGACATGCAGCAGCAGCAGCAGCTGCTGCTGCTGCTGCTGCAGCTGTCGCCGCAGCAGCTGCTGCTGCCG
>NW_013542604.1:1255-1394 GCF_000499545.2 Eimeria tenella
TAAACCCTAAACCCTAGAGTTTCAAACCCAGGTCGGGCCTACGCTACACACCGGGCGAACGCACCCTAAGCCCTAAACCCTAAACCCCAAAACCTAAACCCTAAACACTAAACCCTAAACCCCAAGCTCTACGCCCTAA
>NW_013542604.1:1494-1619 GCF_000499545.2 Eimeria tenella
AGCAGGAGCAGCAGGAGCAGCAGGAGGACAGCGACGACTCGACGGTCTCCGTGGGTTCTCTCTCCCTGTCCCACCGCCCTCCCCGCCCCCCCCCTCCTTCGCAGCAGCAGCAGCAGCAGCAGCAG
>NW_013542604.1:1719-1905 GCF_000499545.2 Eimeria tenella
TTGCTGCTGCTGTTTGTGAGGCCTGCAGAGCCTGCAGCAGGAGGCGCTGCTGCTGCTGAGGGCGGGCCAGAAACCCCCGCCCCGAAGTCGCTGCGAGTGCTGAAGCTGTGGTGCTCATCCCAACATGTGCTGCTGCTGCTGCTGCTGCTGCTGCTGCTGCTGCTGCTGCTGCTGCTGCTGCTGCTG
>NW_013542604.1:2005-2281 GCF_000499545.2 Eimeria tenella
GCGCGGCCTGAAGCAGCTAAGATCGGCACGTCTTTCGCCTCTAGGAATTTGCTGCCAGAAGCAACAAGGGATGGTGCTGCAGCCACCGAGACAGTTGGTGCTGCAGCAGCAACAGCAGCAGCAGGAGCAGCAGCAGCAAGTCCCTGGGCCTCATCTGCATCTACTTGGTCGTAGGCATTCGAAAGCCAAGGGGGAGTCTCTGAGTCCCTGTTGTTGCTGCAGTGCCTGTCGCCCCTGCTGCTGCTGCTGCTGCTGCTGCTGCTGCTGCTGGTGGTG
>NW_013542604.1:2381-3108 GCF_000499545.2 Eimeria tenella
ACGCAGCGCTGAACGACTACGACATGTGCGAAGTCTCCCTCGAGTGGCACCTCCCCGAGCTGCAGGAAACCCCCGAAAGGCAAAAGGGCCTCGTGCCAGTCCGGAGGGTCTTCGGCATAAACGCGGGCATGACTCTCTTCAACCTGCACAGGATCATTTGCATATCCCTCGGACTCGACGAAGAAGTGAGCTGCAGCAGCAGCAGCAGCTGCTGCTGCAGCAGCAGCAGCAGCAGCAGGGGGGAGGGGGGGGGTTGCCGCGGGGGAGGTGCTGGTGCTGTTCTTCGCGTGGCACTGGTTGGAGTCGTTGCTGTAGCAGCAGCAGCAGCAGCAGCAGCAGCAGCAGCAGCAGCAGTGGCAGTGGTAGTGGTGTTCTGCAGCACTGCTAGCGGCAGCGTCAACGGCGCTGCAGCAGCTCAAGTGCTGCCACGGCAAAACGCACGGGGATTTAAATTGGGGGGTTGTCGGGGGCAGCGTGCTGCTTCTGCTGCTGCTGCCGCTGCTGCTGCTGCTGCTGTTCTAGGTTCTGCTGACGCGCCCCTGTTCGGTGCCGCTACTCCTGCTGCTGCTGCTGCTGCTGCTGCTGCGTAGGCGTGGTCGTCTCTTTGTTATTCTGCCCTGCACTCATTACTCTTGTTTCTTCTGTCACTGCTGCTGCTGCTGTTGCTGCTGCTGCTGCTGCTGCAGCGCATGTGCGCTTTGAACCACGTGTGGATCCTGCCCAACAA
>NW_013542605.1:0-2883 GCF_000499545.2 Eimeria tenella
AGCCGACAGCAACAGCAGATGCCGCCCTTTGCTGCTGGAACGCAAGACAGCAGCAGCAGCAGCAGCAGCAGCAGCAAACTGTAGCAGCAGCAGCGGCAGAATACGGGCTTGTGCCGCGGGTCTGTCCGATGTCTGTTGCTGCTGCTGTGCAGCTGTTGGGGCCGCAGCGGCTGACTGCAGCACTTGCTGCTGCTGCTGCTGCTGCTGCTGCATGCAGCTGCTGCTTCAGCAAGACAGACTCTTTGCTTGAAAAGGAGAGAACAGAATCTTTTCTTTCTTCTCTAAGAAGCATAAGAGGCTACCTCAAGCTCTGCAAAGTGCTGCAGCAGCAGCAGCAGCAGCAGCAGCGGGCGATAGATGCAGGGGCTGCTTCGGCCTTCGCTACCAGCAGCAGCAGCAGCAGCAGCAGCAGCAGGGAAGCAAGTGTTGCTGGGGACGTGTTGATTAGCTGCTCTTTGGACTTGGAATCTGCTGCTGCTTCTCTGTGCCGCATTTGCCGCCTGCGAGCACCAAGCAGCAGCAGCAGCAGCAGCAGCAGCAGCAGCAGCAGCAGTGCTGCTGCTGCAGTGTTTTTGGCCCCTCACCACGGGGCAACTGAAGCAGCTTTGGAAGCAGAGCTTTTAATTAAGCGGCTGTACCCCCCAGCGGAAAGAGACACTGCAGCAGCAGCAGCAGCAGCAGCAGCAGCAGCAGCAGCAGCAGCAGTAGAGGGGGGGCCTGGAGCGGCAGCAGCAGCAGCGGCGGCAGCAGCGGAACTTGCTGCTGTGCTGCCTCCCCCCTTCGAGCTTGCTGCTGCTGCGCATTCGCCTGCTGCTGCTGCTGCGGCTGCAGACACTGTGAGGGCCCTCTCCTGCTGCTTGCTGCCGCTGCAGCGGGGAGAGCTGCTGCTGCTGCTGCTGCAGGCAGCAAAGCAAAAGGGCCTTCAGAGGGCCCCCAGGGGGGCCCCCTGGCTGCTGCTGCTCCGGCAGTGTGAGTGTCTCCTTGCTGCTGCCCTGCTGCTGTCTTCGATTGTCAGCAGCAGCAAAAAGGGCAAAATGGCATTTTTGAAAAATAGAGATTTTAAGAATTTAAACAAAGTCCAGAAACAGCAGCAGCAAACCCAAGACCTCTCTTACTTAGATCAGGCGCTGACGCTGCTCATCGAGCTTCAGCAGCAGCAGCAGCGGCAGCAGGAACTTAACCAGCAGCAGCAGCAGCAGCAACCGCAGCAGCAGCAGGAGCTCCCCCCGCAGCAGCAGCAACAGCAGCAGGAGCAGCCTCCCTGCAGCTGCCTGTACTGCTGCCCGGAAGAAGACCTGCACACTGCTGCAGCAGCAGCAGCAGCAGCAGGGCCCCTCCCCTCAGCAGCAGCAGCAGCAGCAGCAGCAGAGAGTCTTGACTGCTTCTTCGCGCTGCTGTTCTGCTGCATGAGCTTTTGTGCTGAGGGTCTGGGGGCCCTCGGGGGCCCCCCATCTGTCTCTGTTCATTTGCCTTATATTATTATTGGATTGGTGGAAGCAGCAGGCAGCAGCAGCAGCAGCAGCAGCGCAGCAGCAGCAGCAGCAGCAAGGAGGGCGCTGCATGCGCTTCACGACGCAGCTGGCCGCTGCATGCACAAGAAGGCAATTGATGAAGAGGCAAAAGAAGGTTTTGATTCTGCTGCTAATGAAGCTGCTGCTGCTGCTGCTGCTGCTGGGGCTGCATGCAAAGAGTGCAGAGCTGTGCGAGCGGCAGAAGCAGCAGCAGCAGCAGCAGCAGCGCCAGCAGCAGCAGCAGCAGGCGAGTGCACAGACGGAGCGCGGTGTCTGCTGCAGACCGAGGGGGCTTTGCTGCTGGACGAATTGGCTTGCCGCATGCAGCAGCTGCAGCAGCAGCAGCAGCAGGCGCTGCTGTTACTGCAGCAACAGCAGCAGGAGCAGCAAATGCTGCTGCTGTTGCAGCAAGAACCTCGAGTTGTCTCTTTGCTCTCTGCTGTTATTGCGTTGGCTCCTCCCTCCCTCATGGGGTCTGTCGGTTCGCTGCTGCAGCTGCTGCTGCAGCAGCAGCAGCTGCTGCAGCACCAGTTGCAGCAGCACCTGCTGCAGCGTCGCTGGCACAACCAGCAGCAGCAGCTGCAGCA
The DNA here is from genome assembly GCF_000499545.2 of Eimeria tenella. Lineage (NCBI taxonomy): Eukaryota > Apicomplexa > Conoidasida > Eucoccidiorida > Eimeriidae > Eimeria > Eimeria tenella. Next base: position 2,099 of record NW_013542605.1, read on the forward strand.
GCAGCAGCTGCAGCAGCAGCAGATGCAGCAGGAAGTGCCCGTCTGGCTGCTGCGGCTTTTTGCTGCTTTCTCTTATTCCATTTCTGCTGCTGTTGCTGCTAGCCGCCGTTGCGCACTGCAGCAAAACGGGGCGAAGCAATTCGTCTGCTTTGACTGCTGCTGCTGCCGCTGCTGCTGCTGCTGCTGCTGCTTTGCCAGCAGCAGCAGCAGCAATTCTTTTCAGCAGCAGCGGCGCTTCTTAAAGTCCTCACTTATGCGGCAAAGGGTCTCCCGCCAAGGGCTCTGGGCCAGCAAGAGCAGCAGCAGCAGCAGCAGCAGCAGCAGAGCAGCAGCAGCAGCAGCAGACGATGACCCTGAGGTAGTGAGTTTGCTGCGGGCAGCTGCACTGCTGGGGATGAACGAAGATGCAGATGAAGAAGATCTTTTCAGCAGCAGCAGCAGCAGCACACGCAGCAGCAGCAGCAGCAGCGATTTAGGATTTGCTGCCGCAGAGGGGTCTGGCGGTGATGTGGCCGCAGCAGCAGCAGCAGCAACAGCAGCAGCAGCAGCAGCAGCAACAGCAATAGATTTCCGGTCTTTGCGTCATTCTGCTGCTACTCTTCTGTGTCTGGTTCGGCTGCACTTAAGAGACAACACCGCAGCTGCTGCTGCTGCTGCTCCAGCAGCAGCAGCAGCAGCAGCATTGTCTCACTTATCAGTTTTTCGTTGTTTGTTTGTACTGACGACAAAACAAAGAGACATTTTCCCCTCCATCCACGAGGTAGTTTTATTTATTTATTTATTTA
>NW_013542605.1:2983-12329 GCF_000499545.2 Eimeria tenella
TAACTCAATTTATTTATTTATTTATTTATTCATTTATTTTGTTTAGTCGTTAATTAATTGATTATTTACTTATTTATTAATGTGTTTATTCAATTGTTTGTTTATTATTTAATTATTTAAATTATTTAAATATTTAATTATTTGATTATTTGTTAGTTGATTAATTAATTAATTATTTAGTTAATTAATTTGCTCATTAACTAGTTATTTGATTTATTTATTTGTTAATTTATTAATTTATTTATTCAATCATGTTTATTAACTAACTAATTGTTTAACTTGCTGGTTCATTGGTTAATTTGATCAGTTAATTAATCAATTAATTATTGTTTCAAGGGTTTAAACCCTAGGGTTTAGGGTTTAGGGTTTAGGGTTTAGGGTTTAGGGTTTGTTGTTGTTTGCAGATTTGGCCTTCTCTTGTTCCTTCTTTTTATCCTTCGGCTCCTCTCCATGTCTTCATGCCAGCTCTCGGTAAGTTGCTGCTGTTGCTGCTGCTGTTGCTGCTGCTGCTGCTGCTGTTGATGCCGCTGCTGCTGCTCTCTTGTTGGCGTTGCTGCTGCTGCTCTTATGCCGCTGCTGCTGTTGCTGCTGCTGCTGCTGTTGTGCTGCTGCTGTCGCTGTCTTGGTGTTGCTGCTGCTGTTGCTTCTTTTGCTGCCGCTGTTTCTCTTGCTGCCATTGCTATTGCTGCTGCTGCTGCTGCTGCTGCTTTCTCGTGAATCAGTTTCTGCTGTTGCTGCTATTGCTGCTGCTGCTGCTGTGCATCTATTTCGCCAAATGAGCATACACTTAAATTATGGATTGCGGTTTTAGGGTCTAGGGTTTAGGGTTCAGGGTTTAGGGTTTAGGGTGTAGGGTTTAGGGTTTAGGGTTTTTGTGCCTCAGGCATCCTGCAGCTATTGGCAGCCAGCGCTGCAAGCTTCATAAAAGACAGGTAAATTTAATTTATTTATTTTTATTCATTTATTTATTTATGTATTTATGTATTTATTTATTTATTTATTTGTTTGTTTATTTATTTTCTTTTTAGATTTGCCAGAGACGTCGCCCCCCATTTGCCCGCCCGGCTTTTTCTTTCCGCGGGAGGCGGCAGCCACAGATCTGATGCCAACAAGTAGGGTTTAGGGTTTAGGGTTTAGGGTTTAGGGTTTAGGGTTTGGGGCTTAGGGTTTGGGGTTTAGGGCTTAGGGTTTGGGGTTTGGGGCTTAGGGTTTGGGGAATGGGACGCGGATTTGGGCTGCGAGCCCAGGGCTCCTTTAAAAAGTTTAGGGTTTAGGGTTTAGGGTTTAGGGTTTAGGGTTTAGGGTTTGAACTAGAATCGGTTTGAGCGCAGATCAAAGCAGCAAAACAAAAGCAAAGCAAACAAACAAACAAACACACAAATAAATAAATAAATAAATAAAATAAATAAATAATAAATAAAATAAGTAAATAAATAAATAACAAATAAGTATTATTTATTTTTGTTGGATTGTTTTGCTGCTGCACTCAGGGCCACTTTTGGAGTGCTGCAGGCGCTGCTGTTTTGCCTCAAGACAGGCCCTTGTTTATTTGCTGCTGCTGCTGCTGCTGATGCTGCACTTTGCTGCTGTTTGCATGCGCTCAGCAGCAAATCCCCAAAAGCCACGCAGCAGAAAGCAGCACAAACCCTCGTCGCCCTCCACTGGATTAACCCCCCCAGGGTTAGGGTTTAGGGTTTAGGGTTTAGGGTTTAGGGTTTAGGGTTTAGGGTTTGGGGTTTAGGGTTTAGGGTTTGGGGTTTGGAGTTTGGGGTTTAGGGTTTAGGGGGTATAGTCTGGCGCTCAGGGTCTGAGCGTTTAGGGTTTAGGGTTTAGGAGGTAGAGGTGATTGCAAAGGGTTTAGTGTTTTGCTGCTGCAGCTGCAGCTCACGATGCTGCTGCTGCTGCGGCCTCTCTGCTGCTGCTGCTTCCTTTCTGCTGCCTTTCTGCTGCTACCCTTCTGCTGCTACCTTTCTGCTGCTACCGTCTGCTGCTGCCTCTCTGCTGCTGCTGCTGCTGCTGCTGCTGCTGCTCCTTGTCATGATTTTTTTTTACCGTGTCTTTTAGCTTTCATTTTATTTACATTTATTTTATTTAATTTAAATGTTTTGTTGCAATTTTGTTTTTATATTTTTTAGGTAGCCTTGAAATGCTCTGCTGCTGCTGCTGCTGCTGCGCTGCTGCAGGCAGCAGCAGCAGCAGCAAAAGGGGAGATGAAAAGAGAGACAGAAAAGGAGAAAAAGGAAGTAGAAAAAAACATAATGCTGCTGGTCCACGGCAGCAACAAAATCCTAGCTGCTGCTGCTGCTGCTGCTGCAGGGGAAAGAAACCGCAGCAGCAGCAGCAGCAGCAGCAGCAGCAGCAGCAGCAGCAGTGTGGGTCGTCTTTACTGGGGTGTATGTACAGCTGTGGACAAGGAAGCTTTGGAAAGGCTGATAGTTGTTTTTAAATTAAAATCAAAAGCAGCAGCAAAAGTAAACCCTGAATCAGTGGTTAAGTGCGTGGAAAGATTCACAGAGGCGCAGCTCATGCGCTCTTTTAGGGTTTAGGGTTTAGGGTTTGGGGTTTTGGCGGTTTGAAGACACACCAACTCCTTTTTATTTTTTGTTTTGGTGGCCCCGAAGAATAAATGAAAAAATGAGGAGGACAGCTTTGCCGCTGCTGCTGCTGTTGCTGCTTCTTTTGCTGCTGCAGCCGCTACTATTGCTGGTGTTGCTGCAGCTGCAGCTGCACTTATTGCTGCTGTTGCTGCCGCTGCAGCTGCTACTATTGCTGCCGCTGCAGCTGCTACTGTTGCTGCTGCCGCTGCAGCTACTACTGCTGCTGCTGCCGCTGCAGCTGCTACTAATACTGCTTTTGCTGCTGCTGCAGCTGCTACTAATACTGCTGTTGCTGCAGCTGCAGCTGCTAGTATTACTGCTGTTGCTGCAGCTGCAGCTGCTACTATTCCTCCCTTTTCCGGTGCTGCTGCTGCTGCTGCTGCCACTATTGCTGCTGCTGCTGCTGCTAGATGAGATAGAGTTTTAGATAAATAAAAAGAAATGAAAAGAATGAAACAAATTATTTTTTGTTTTTCTAAAAGAGCTGAGCAGCATTGACCTTTTGAAAATAAAAACGAAATTCATTTAAATAAATAAATAAATGAATGAATGAATTAAATAAATAGATTAAATAAAGAATAAGATAGAAACAAATTAAACTTGCAGCTTCAGCAGCAAATTGAACTCTCAAAGTCTTCACTAAAGAAGCTGCTTCATCCTCTCCACGCCTAAATGCAAAAACACAAATAAATAAAAATAAATTAAAATAAATAAAAGAATAAATATAAATATAAATAAATAAATAAAGTAAATAAATTAAAATATAAAAATAAATATAAATAAATAAATATAAATAACTTAGTTAATAAAATAAATAATTAATAATAAGTGGAGTAATTAATTAATTAATTAATTGATGTAATTAGCTTCGGAGTTTATTAATCGTTTTATTAATTCAAGATAAATTTATTAATCAACTAATTAATTAATTAATTTATCAATTAATTAATTAAAATTAAAAATTGCAAAAGCAGAAATTGCCACAAATGAAATACCCCCAAAGCCCTCCAGCATTTCCGCAAAAAACTTCGAAGATTCTCCATCTCCCTAAAAAATAAAAATAAAAATAAATAAATAAATAAATAAAAATAAATAAATAAAAATACATTAATTAATTAATTGGTTAATTTGTTTATCTATTTGTTTATTTAATTATTTGTTTATTCAGTAATTCGTGAGAAGTTAAATAAAATAAATAGTGAATTGGGAAATAAAATCTGTAAGCCAAACCCTAAACCCTAAACCCTAAACCCTGAAGGGATGAAACAACGGGCGAAAGGTGGCGCACTTGAGAACAAATAAATAAATAAATAAATAAATAGTAAATGAATAAATAAATAAATGAATAAATAAATAAATGAATGAATAAATAAATAGTAAACAAGTAAATAAAGTAATTAATTAATTAATAAATTTCAAAATAAAAAGAATTATATAATATTTCTTTGGCGGAAAGGAACTAAAGAAGATACGCATTTCATTCTTTTCCAAACCCAACTATTATTTCAATCACTTCAATTAAACTAATTAATTTAATTTAATTTAATTAATTTAATAATTTAATAAATTTAATTAATTTAATTAATTTAATTACTTCAATTTCGTAAAAAAGAGATAAAAATGTTAAAGCCTTAAATACAACTTCGGGGGCCTTTTGAAGCGCCGCAGTCAAACGCCCACTTTTGGGCTTCTGAAAAACAAAATAAAAATAAAAATAAAAAAATAAATATAAATATAAATAATATAAATAAATAAACAAATAAATAAATAAATATATTTAATTGATTTGTCTGCTGGTTATTTGCTGCTAAGGGGTTCGGTGGTGCGTTTGTTCGAAAAGAAGTCGCTGGAATGAAGCTGCTGCTGCTGCTGCTGCTGCTGCTGTTTGCTGCTGCTGATGTTTGCTGCTGCTGCTGCTGCTGCTGCTACGTGTCCGCAACTGCTGCTGTCTTCCTTGCTTCTGCCACGTGTGCTGGTGCTGCTGCTGCCTCTCTGCTGCCACTGCTACTTCCACCACTGCTGCTGCTACTGCTGCTGCTGCTGCTGCTGCTGCTGCTGCTTACTTCTTTTGAGCAGAATTTTCTGACGAGGAGTTTATCATTTAGTTTTTCTTTTGCGTCTAAGGCCTCTGCGAAGAATCTTGAAAGGAAAAAAGCAAAAAGAATAAAAGCAAAATTAAAATTAAATTAAAATAATAATTCAATTAAAATAATATTTAAAGTAAATAAAATTAATAACTAAATTAAAACTAAGATTGAATTAAAATTATAATTAAATTAAAATTAGAATTAAAACAAAATAAAAAGATGGCAGCAACTGCAGCAAGGCAGCAGCAGCAGCAATTGAAAAGCCTCCCAAAAAAAGCGAGCAAATAAATTAATTTATTTATTTATTTACTTATTATTGTATCATTTATTTTATTTATCTATCTATTTATTTATTTAATTCTTTATTTATTTATTTATTTATTTCAATTGAAGACAAACCCCTCCACCAGCCGCTCTGCCCACAGCGCCAAAGTCAAAGGGCCCACAGAGTCCGAAGACCGCAGCAGCTGCAGCAGCAGCAGCAGCAGCAGCAGCGGCACCAGCAGCAGCGGTGGTGAGAGATGCAGCAGGTATAGCGGAGGCATAAAGGCAGCAGCAGCAGCAAGAATGGCAGCAGCAGCAACTACAAAAGGAGATGCGCGGCAGAATCCGCAGCAGCAACACGAATGGCAGCAGCAGCAGAAGCAGCCACTGCTGCTGCAGCAGCACCAGCAGCAGGTGCTGCAGCAGCAACAGCAGCAACAGCACCAGCAGCAGCAGCAGCAACCCCGTCTCACCATGGCGCATCCAAAGCATTCTGCTGCTGCCTCAGACGACTGAGAGAGAAACCAGCACTGCAGCAGCAGCAGCAGCAACAGCAGCAGCAACAGCAGCAGCAGCAACAGCAATGATGCAGAGATGCACGCTGTGCTGCACCCGAAATCATATGCCGTGCAAACCCTGAGTCCTAAGCCCCAAAGCCTAAACCCTAAACCCTAAACCCTAAGTTAGGGTTTACCTGCTGGAAACTCTTCAGTGCCAAGGCAATTTTATTTTGCTGCTTTTGTGCAATGCCCAAGTGCCACCAGGTTGTCGGCAAGTCCGGCCTAAAGAAAACCCTAAACCCTAAACCCTAAACCCTAAGCCCTAAACCCTAAACCCTAAAACCCTAAGCCCTAGCCCTGCAAGTCTGGGCAGCGCGTCACAAGCCCTAAAGGGCTGCGCCTCTGTCATCTCAAACGCTAAACCCTAAACCCTAAACCCTAAACCCTACCTGCACTTGACAGCTGCTGCGTATTGCCTTTCTGCTGCTGCCCAGTTGAGCAGCAGCGCCTGCGTTTGGCCCGCGCCAATTCTTGCTGCTGCTGCTGCTGGTGCTGCTGCTGCTGCAGCAGCAAAAGCTTTTGCTGCTGACAGCAAGTCCCCCAGCTCCAGATACGCCGAGCCCAGCTGGCTCCAGCACTCCCCAGAGCTGCACGCAAACCCTAAACCCTAAACCCTAAACCCTAAGCCTTAAACCCTAAACCCTAAACCCTAGGACAAAGAGGGCCTCCTGCATTTCTTCTTTTGCCTCCACACCTTCACGCCTCCGGCCCGGGGCTCAGGGCTTCAGGCTCAACTAGGGTTTAGGGTTTAGGGTTTAGGGTTTAGGGTTTACGTGGGGTCTAGAGCTGTGGCTGCATGCAAAAGCTGAACTGCTTCTTGTGGGGCCCCCTCGAGTCTTTTGAGGTGTCCGTACACCTGGAGAGAGCCCACGGCCGTGGGGGTTATTGTCCGGCACTGCAAATAAATAAATAGATAAATAAATAAATAAATAAATAAATAAATAAATAATAAATAATTCAAATGTTTGGAACTGCTTTTGTTCAGATCCAGAAAATAATTCCAGAAAAAAGCAACGGCGAGAGCTGTGTGCTTCGCTGTGAGGGTTTAGGGTTTAGGGTTTAGGGTGTAGAGTTGCGGGTTTGGGGCATAGTTTGGATTTTAGGGTTTAGGGTTTAGAGTTTAGGGTTTGTAGTGAGGTTTAAGGTTCAAGCCGAAGCCTAAACCCCAAATTAGGGTTTGGGGTTTGCGAGGAAGCAGGCAGCAAACCCTAGCGAGCTCGAAGAATCCGATCAGAAGATCAAAATCAGATAAAACAAAACAAAACAAATAAAAGAAATAAAATGAATGAAATAAATATAATTAATTAATTAATTAATTAATTAATTAATTAATTAAAATAAATAATTTATTCCCACTTTTTCAGCCAAAGCTTTCAACTTTTCTCTTTTATTTCCTTTCGCCAAAAGCCGCCCAAAGTCAAACACGTAGTCCAGCCTCGAGGGGTTGCTGAGGTGTACGTACACCCCAAACCCTAAACCCTAAACCCTAAACCCTAAACCCTAAACCCTAAACCCTGAAGGCTGGGCGTGGAGCTTGGAGCTCAAATTTGAGGTGGAAATTTGCAGCATTTAATCCCAAACCCTAAACCCTAAACCCTAAATCTTTTGAACTCAAAACGTAAATCCCAAACCCTAAACCCTAATTTCGAAGCCTCCATCCCTCTACTTTCAAAATCCCCATCACACCCTTGTAAACCCTTAACATCACAAACCCTTCACAAACCCTAAACCCTCATAAACACCCCTCAGAACACCCCTCATAAACCCTGAACCCTCACGAACCCTAAACCCTCATAAACCCTAAACCCTCATAAACCCTAAAGCCTCATAAACCCTACAACAAGAGCGACGCTGCATTTCTTTCTGCTTTTCGAACCTAATGGACAATTGAACTAATTAAACATTTAGTTTAATACTATTATTTATTTATTTATTTATTTATTTATTTATTTTATTTCATTTAATTTACATGTTCTGAAGAGCTTCAAATAACTTTAATGCCGTTTCATCTTCCGCCACCTCCCCGGCGCATTTGGCCAACTGAAAAAATAGATAAATAAATAAATAAATTAATTAATTAATTAATATCTATTTATTTAATAATGATAATAAATAAATAAATAAATAAATATACAAATATACGAATAAATAAAATATTAATAATAATAGTAATAGTAATAAATAAATAAGTAAATAAATAAGTAAATAAATAACACATGAATAAATAAATTAATAAAAACATAAATGATAAAGTAAACAACCAACAATCAATTTATTGATTAACAAACAAATAAATAACAAATAATAAACAATGGTGTTGGTAATAATAAGTAATAAATAAATAAATAAAGTAGTAAGTAGCAAATAAATAAATAAAAAACATAAAATGATAAATCTGTAAATAATAAATAACGAATAATCAAGCAAATAAAAAATGCGAATAAATGGACAAACAATGCACTTAAACAAATAAAAAATAAACAAACAAACAAGCAAATAAATAAGTAAACAAATAAAAAGTAAACAAACAAACAAGCAAATAAATAAATAAACAAATAAAAAATAAATAAACAAACAAGCAAACAAACAAATAAACAAATATATAAATAAACAAACAAACAAACAAATAAATAAACAAAAAAATAGATAAATAAATGAATAAATCAAACAAACAAACAAACAAACAAATAAACAAATAAATAGATCAAACAAACAAGCAAATAAATAAATAACTAAATAAATAAATCAAACAAGCAAATAACTAAATAGTAAATAAATAAATAATAAATAATAAACAAACAAATAAATAAACAAATAAATCAGACAAATAAATAACAAACAAACAAACAAACAAACAAACAAATAAATAAATAGAAGCAGTTGGAAGTGCACTTGCCTGGGCGAGAAGAAAAGGACAATTGGGAAATGTTTGGAAAAGAAAAGAAAAAGAAATAATGGAAGAAAAAAAAGAATTTGTTTTTAAACTGAACTGCGCAAAGTGCAGCTGTCCGTACACCCCAGCGCCCTCCAAACCCAAAAACGCCAAAAAGTCCAAAAGCGATTTTCCGCACAAATTGCTCTGCACATAAATGCACTTTTACTATTTATTTATTATTATTTATTTATTCGTTTATTTATTATTTATTATTTATTATTTATTGTTTATTATTTATTATTTATTTATTTATTTATTTTATTTGTTTATTTATTCGTTTATGTCATGTATTTTATTATTTCATTTGTTTTATTTATTTATTTATTTGTTTATTTCATTTGTTTTATTATTTGATTTGTTTTACTATTTATGTTGTTTATTTCTTTATTTTATGTGCTTCCTTTGTTTTATGGATTTCTTTATTTTATTTATTTATTTGTTTTGTTTATTCTTTTGTTTATTTCATTTATTTATTTTGTTTATTTTATTTATTCTTTATTTATTCTTCTGTTTATTTTATTTATTTTAATTATTATTTCTATTTATGTTATTCCTTTGTTTATTCATTTTATTTATTTTATGAAAATCATCCTTTTTAATTATTCATTTTATTCTATTTATTTACTTCTTTTAATTCCTTTTAATTGTTACTTTTAATTGTTCTTTTAATTTCTTTTAACTGTTCTTTTAATTCTTTTAACTCAAACAACATTTTATTCGTTTTATTTCTTTTTGATTGTCATTTTAATTCTTTTTGATTATTTTGTTTATTCTTTTAATTATTCTTGTATTCTTTTAACTATCTTTTTCATTTTATTTATTCTTTTTATTATCTTATTTCCTTTTAATTCTTCCTTTCATTCTTTTTAACTATTTTAATTATTCTTTTAATCCCCTTTATTA
>NW_013542606.1:0-219 GCF_000499545.2 Eimeria tenella
TGCTGCGCCTGCTGCTGCTGCTGCTGTAGCTGCTGCTGGCAAGCCTGAAGCGTAAATGCCGCTACAGCAGCAGCAGCAGCAGCAGCACCCCTGTCAGCCGCGAATCTCGCAGCTGCCGCTCCACCCCAGCAGCAGGAGCCGTCTACTCATCCTCAACAGCAGCCTCAGCCGCAGCAGCAGCAGCAGCAGCAGCAGCCACAGCAGCAGCAGTGGCTGCCC
>NW_013542606.1:279-561 GCF_000499545.2 Eimeria tenella
CCAGCAGCAAACACGTCCCCCTCCCCCTCCCCAGCAGCAGCAGCAACAGCAGCAGCAGCAGCAGCAGCAGCAGACCTGGATGTAGATGCCTGCTGCAGACCGTTTGATCTCTGTGGGGTCAGCAGCAAACTTGCTGGGGAAGGGCTCGAACAGCAGCAGCCAGCCATTTTCCCGCGCCCAAGTGGCCACGTAATTCAGCACGTAGCTCTGCACGCAGCAGCACACAACCACCTGCTGCTGCTGCTGCTGCTGCTGCTGGGGGTGCTGCTGCTGCTGCTGCTG
>NW_013542606.1:802-1106 GCF_000499545.2 Eimeria tenella
AACTCCTCTGTGGCCGTCGATTAAAAACCCTCTCTCCACCGCCGGCGCAGTAGCCACAGCTTGCTGCTGCTGCTGCCGCGGTGCCTTGCTGCTGCCCGTGCTGGTGCTGCTGCTGCTGCTGCTGCTGCTGCCGTAGAGGGCTTCCTGCACGTCAGCAAAGTGCTGCAGCTGCAGCAGCAACTCAAGCGCCGTCTTCCGCAGCATCATTCCCACGGGGGAAGAGCTGGAAGGGATCAGCAGCAGATCGCGGTGCATCTCACCTGCAGCAGCAGCAGCAGCAGCGGCGGCAGCAGCAGCAGCAGCG
>NW_013542606.1:1175-2121 GCF_000499545.2 Eimeria tenella
TTTGAATTGCAGGGAGAGGCTTTGCTGCAGCCGCTGCGCCTAGAGGCTCTGCGTCAGCGCAGCTGGACTGCGACCACGAATTAGGGTTTAGGGTTTAGGGTTTAGAGTTACCCGCGAAGCCTTCAGGCAAAAGCTGCAGCAGCCGCTCGCGAGAAAATAAGCGAAAACGGCCCACATCCTCAACCCCAACTGCAGCAGCAGCGCAGCAGCAGCAGCAGCAGCACAGCAGCAGCAGCTAAAGCTGCATGAGCTAGAAGCAGCAGCAGCAGTAGGGACGGGGAGCAGCAGCCGTAGGGACACTTAGCAGCAGCAGCAGCAAGAGGATCAACTTCTGCTGCAGCGTACGCAAACGTGACACAGACGCATGCGGCAGCAGCAGCAGCAGCAACAGCAGCAGCAGCAGCAGCTGCAGCAATAATGCTTTTGCCTACTTCCAGCGAAGCCCTTGCTCAAATCAGAGCCGGCTGCTGCCTCTGCAGAGGCCTGCTGCGCTGCTGCTTCATGACTTTCTGCTGCTGCAGTTGTTGCTCCTGCTGCAGTTGCTGCTGCTGCTGCTGCGTCGCTTTGGTCTATGCTGCAGTGCCGCAGCACGGGGATCCGCTCCCCCCCAGGATCAATAAACAAATATGGCATCTTGACTTTATCATCTTCTGCTGCTGCTGCTGCTGTTGCTGAGGGCAGCGAGGCAGTGAAGGCAGCCATGTTGCTGTCAGGGTCTTCTTCTGCTGCTGCTGCTTCCAGTGCTGCAGCAGCAGCAGCATCAGCTAAAGGGGTTTCAAGGAGACGGCTGTCAGCAGCAGATGCAGTCCGTGTGGGGTGTCTTGGCAGGTCAAACGATATAAGCCGTCTGCTGCTGCTGCTGCTGCAAATGCTGCTGCAGCTGTGGCTGCTGCTGCTGCTGCTGCTGGGGTTGGAGCAGCAGGTTGCTGTTGCCCGACGCGGCACG